>NC_058521.1:475250675-475550675 GCF_904849725.1 Hordeum vulgare subsp. vulgare | reverse complement strand
TAGCAAACCTCTAGTTGGCTAGCTCGTTAGTCAATAGATGATCATGGTTTCCTGATCATGGGCATTAGATGTCATTGATAATGGGATCACATCATTGGGAGAATGATGTGATGGACAAGACCCAATCCTAAGCCTAGCACTAGATCGTATTGTTCGTATGCTAATGCTTCGCTAATGTCAAGTATCTTTTCCTTCGATCGTGAGATTGTGCAACTCCCGGATACCGTAGGAGTGCTTTGGGTGTATCAAACGTCACAACGTAACTGGGTGACTATAAAGGTGCACTACGGGTACCTCCGAAAGTGTCTGTTGGGTTGGTACGAATCGAGATCGGGATTTGTCACTCCGTGTGACGGAGAGGTATCTCTGGGCCCACTCGGTAGAACATCATCATGAGCTCAATGTGACTAAGGAGTTAGTCACACGATGACGTGCTACGGAACGAGTAAAGAGACTTACCGGTAACGAGATTGAACAAGGTATAGGTATACCGACGATCGAATCTCGGGCAAGTTCTATACCGACAGACAAAGGGATTCGTATACGGGATTGATTGAATCCTTGACATCGTGGTTCATCCGATGAGATCATCGTGGAGCTAGTGGGAGCCACCATGGGTATCCAGACCCCGCTGATGGTTATTGGCCAGAGAGGTGTCTCGGTCATGTCTGCCTGTCTCCCGAACCCGTAGGGTCTACACACTTAAGGTTTGATGACGCTAGGGTTATAGGGAATTGTTGTACGAGGTTACCGAAAGTTGTTCGGAGTCCCGGATGAGATCCCGGACGTCACGAGGAGCTCCGGAATGGTCCGGAGGTAAAGATTGATATATAGGACGGATGGTTTTGGACACCGGAAGTGTTTCGGGCGTCACCGGTAATGTACCGGGACCACCGGAGGTGGTCCCGGGGGACCACCGAAGGGGGGCAACGACCCCGGGAGGCTAGATGGGCTAAGTGGGGAAGGGAACCAGCCCCTAGGTGGGCTGGTGCGCCCCCCACCCAGCCCATGCGCACCAGAGAAAAGGGGGAAGGGGGGAACCCTAGCATAGGTGGGCCTAAGGCCCACCAGAGGGGTGCGCCACCCCTCCTCCCTGCCCTGGCCGCCGCCCCCTCTCCCATATGGGGCTGGCGCACCCCTTGGGGGTGGGAACCCTAAGGGCTGCGCCCCCTCCCTCTCCCCCTATATATAGATGAGGGTTCGGGGCTGTTTGGGACACGGTTGCATCTCTCTCTCTCGACGCAGACCTGCTCCTCTCCTTCCTCCTCTCTGCCGGCGCTTGGCGAAGCCCTGCCGGGAGACCTCGTCTCTCCACCGACACCACGCCGTCGTGTTGCTGGACTTCTTCCCCAACCTCTCCCTCCTCCTTGCTGGATCAAGGTGCGGGAGACGTCACCGGGCTGCACGTGTGTTGAACGCGGAGGTGCCGTTGTTCGGCACTAGATCGGAATCGCTGCGAGTACGACTCCATCAACCGCGTTCTAGCAACGCTTCCGCTTAGCGATCTTCAAAGGTACGAAGATGCTCTTACCCCTCTCTCGTTGCTGGTCTCTCCATAGGAAGATCTAAACATACGTAGGAAATTTTTTGAATTTATGCTACGTTACCCAACAGTGGCATCCGAGCCAGGTTTTCTATGCGTAGATTCTATGCACGAGTAGAACACAAAAGTTGTGGGCGATGGTTTTTCAATTTGCTTGCCGTTACTAGTCTTATTATTTTCCGGCGGTATTGTGGGATGAAGCGGCCCGGACCGACCTTACACGTACGCTTACGTGAGACTGGTTCCACAGACAGACATGCACATCGTGCATAAAGGTGGCTAGCGGGTGTCTGTCTCTCCTACTCTAGTCGGATTGGATTTGATGAAAAGGGTCGTTATGAAGGGTAAATAGCTTTGGCATATCATCGTTGTGGCTATCACATAGGTAAGAAGGCGTTCTTGCTAGAAACCCAAATCAGCCACGTAAAACTTGCAACAACAATTAGAGGACGTCTAACTTGTTTTTGCAGGGTTTGACATGTGATGTGATATGGCCAAAGTTGTGATGTTGCATGTATGATGTATGAGATGATCATGTTATTGTAATAGGTTTCACGACTTGCATGTCGATGAGTATGACAACCGGCAGGAGCCATAGGAGTTGTCTTAATTTATTGTATGAAATGCAACGCCATGTGCTTACTACTTTTACTTCATTGCTAACGGTTAGCTATAGTAGTATTGATAGTAGTAGTTGGCGTGACGACTTCACGGAGACACAATGATGGAGATCATGATGATGGAGATCATGGTGTCACGCCAGTGACGATGATGATCATGCGATGCCTGAAGATGGAGATCGAAAGAGCAAAGATGATAATGGCCATATCATGTCACTATATGATTGCATTGTGATGTTTATCATGTTTTACATCTTATTGCTTAGAACGACGGTAGCATAATAAGATGATCCCTCTTAAAATTTCGAGAACGTATTCCCCTAAGTGTGCACCGTTGCGAAGGTTCGTTGTCTCGAAGCACCACGTGATGATCGGGTGTGATAGATTCTAACGTTCACATACAACGGGTGTAAGCCAGATTTACACACGCGAAACACCTAGGTTGACTCGACGAGCTTAGCATGTACAGACATGACCTCGAATACAAGAGACCGAAAGGTCGAACATGAGTCGTATGGTTGAATACGATCAGCATGAAGTTGCTCACCATGGTGACTAGTCCGTCCCACGTGATGATCGGACACGGGTTAGTCAACATGGATCATGTATCACTTAGATGACTAGAGGGATGTCGATTTAAGTGGGAGTTCATACTTAATTTGATTAAATGAACTTAATTGTCATGAACTTAGTCTAAAAGCTGTCTTTATAAATATTGTAGATGTCCAACGTCAACCTCAACTTCAACGCATTCCTAGAGAAAAACAAGCTGAAAGATGATGGTACCAACTATGCGGACTGGGTTCGCAACTTGAAGCTCATCCTTGAAGCAGCTAAAAAGGCTTATGTCCTTAATGCGCCGCTAGGTGACCCTCCCGCTCCCGCAGCAGCCCAGGACATTCTGAACGTCTGGCAAACGCGGAGTGATGACTACTCTCTGGTCAGGTGTGGCATGTTATACAGTTTAGAAACGGGGCTCCAAAGGCGTTTTGAGCAACACGGGGCATATGAGATGTTCCAGGAGCTGAAGCTAGTTTTTCAAGCTCATGCCCGTGTCGAGAGATATGAAGTCTCCGACAAGTTCTTTAGCTGTAAGATGGAGGAGAACAGTTCTGTCAGTGAGCACATACTCAAAATGTCTGGGTTACACGGTCGTCTGACTTCACTTGGAGTCAAACTTCCGGATGATGCTATAATTGACAGAATCCTCCAGTCTCTCCCACCAAGCTACAAAGGCTTTGTGCTTAACTTCAACATGCAAGGGATGGAGAAGACCATTCCCGAGTTGTACTCGATGCTCAAGTCTGCAGAAGTAGAAATCAAGAAAGAGCATCAAGTGTTGATGGTCAACAAGACCACTAGTTTCAAGAAAGGCTAGGGTAAGAAGAACTTCAAGAAAGACGGCAAAGCTGTTGCTGCGCCCGGTAAGCCAGATGCCGAGAAGAAGAAAAGGAACGGACCCATGCCTGAGACTGAGTGCTTCTATTGCAAGGGAAAGGGTCACTGGAAGCGGAACTGCCCCAAATACTTAGCGGACAAGAAGGCCGGAACGTTAAAGGTATATGTGATATACATGTTATTGATGTGTACCTTACCAGCGCTCGTAGTAGCTCCTGGGTATTTGATACCGGTGTTGTTGCTCACATTTGCAACTCAAAGCAGGAACTGCGGAATAAGCGGAGACTGGCCAAGGACGAGGTGACGATGCGCGTCGGGAATGGTTCAAAGGTTGATGTGATCGCCGTCGGCACGCTACCTCTACATCTACCGTCGGGATTAGTTTTAAACCTTAATAATTGTTATTTAGTACCAGCTTTAAGCATGAACATTGTATCAGGGTCTTGCTTAATGCGAGATGGCTACTCATTTAAGTCAAAGAATAATGGTTGTTCTATTTATATGAGTGATATGTCTTATGGTCATGCTCCGCTGGTGAATGGTTTATTCTTGATGAATCTCGATCGTGATGTTACACATATTCATAGTGTGAGTACCAAAAGATGCAAAGTTGATAATGATAGTCCCACATACTTGTGGCACTGCCGCCTTGGTCATATCGGCGTTAAGCACATGAAGAAGCTCCATACTGATGGACTATTAGAGTCTCTTGACTTTGAATCATTTGACACATGCGAACCGTGCCTCATGGGCAAGATGACTAAGACTCCATTCTCAGGAATAATGGAGAGAGCAACCGACTTATTGGAAATAATACATACTGATGTGTGTGGTCCAATGAACGTTGAAGCTCACGGTGGTTATCGTTATGTTCTCACTCTCACCGATGATTTGAGTAGGTATGGGTATATCTACTTGATGAAGCACAAATCTGAGACGTTTGAAAAGTTCAAGGAATTTCAGAGTGAGGTTGAGAATCAACGTGACAGAAAAATTAAATGTCTACGATCTGATCGTGGAGGAGAATATTTGAGTCACGAGTTTGGCACACACCAAAGGAAGTGTGGAATCTTTTCACAACTGACGCCGCCTGGCACACCGCAGCGCAACGGAGTGTTTGAACGTCGTAATCGCACTTTATTAGATATGGTGCGATCTATGATGTCTCTCACCGACTTACCGCTATCATTTTGGGGATACGCATTAGAAACTGCAACATTCACTTTAAATAGGGCACCGTCTAAATCCGTTGAGACGACACCGTATGAACTATGGTTTGGCAAGAAACCTAAGTTGTCGTTTCTTAAAGTTTGGGGTTGCGATGCTTATGTGAAGAAACTTCAACCAGAAAAGCTCGAACCCAAAGCGGAGAAATGCGTATTCATAGGATACCCTAAGGAAACTATTGGGTATACCTTCTATCTTAGATCCGAAGGTCAAACCTTTGTTGCCAAGAACGGATCCTTTCTAGAGAAAGAGTTTCTCTCGAAAGAAGTAAGTGGGAGGAAGGTAGAGCTTGATGAGGTAATTACACCCCCTCTCGAACAGGAAAGTAGCGCAGCGCAGGAAGTTGTTCCTGTAGCGCCTACACCGACTGAAGAGGAAGTTAATGATGATGACCATGAAGCTTCGGATCAAGTTACTACTGAACCGCGAAGGTCCACAAGGGTACGCTCCGCACCAGAGTGGTACGGCAACCCTGTGATGGAAATCATGTTGTTAGACACAACGGTGAACCTTCGAACTATGAAGAAGCGATGGCGGGCCCGGATTCCAACAAATGGCTTGAGGCCATGAAATCCGAGATAGGATCCATGTATGAGAACAAAGTATGGACTTTGGTGGACTTGCCCGATGACCGGCGAGCCATAGAAAATAAATGGATCTTCAAGAAGAAGACTGATGCAAACGGTAATGTAACCGTTTACAAAGCTCGACTTGTCGCAAAGGGTTTTCGACAAATTCAAGGAGTTGACTACGAAGAGACTTTCTCTCCCGTAGCGAAGCTGAAATCAGTCCGAATCATGTTAGCAATTTCCGCCTTTTATGATTATGAAATTTGGCAAATGGACGTCAAAACGGCGTTCCTTAACGGGAACCTTAAGGAAGAGTTGTATATGATGCAACCAGAAGGTTTTGTCGACCCTAAGGGTGCTAACAAAGTGTGCAAGCTCCAGCGCTCCATCTATGGGCTGGTGCAAGCATCTCGGAGTTGGAACATTCGCTTTAATGAGGTGATTAAAGCGTTTGGGTTCATACAGGTTTACGGAGAAGCCTGTTTGTACAAGAAAGTAAGTGGGAGCTCTGTAGCTTTCCTCGTACTATATGTAGATGACATATTATTGATGGGGAATAATATAGAGATGTTGGAGAGCATAAAGGCCTATTTGAACAAGAGTTTTTCAATGAAGGACCTTGGAGAAGCTGCATACATATTAGGCATCAAGATCTATAGAGATAGATCGAGACGCCTCATAGGTCTTTCGCAAAGTACATACCTTGACAAGATATTGAAGAAGTTCAATATGGAAAACTCAAAGAAAGGGTTCTTGCTAGTTTTGCAAGGTATGAGATTGAGTAAGACTCAGTCGCCGACCACGGCAGCAGATAGAGAGAAGATGAGTTATGTCCCTACGCTTCAGCCGTGGGCTCTCTAATGTATGCCATGCTGTGTACCAGACCTGATATAAACCTTGCCATAAGTTTGGTAGGGAGGTACCAAAGTAATCCCGGTGCGGAACACTGGACAGCGGTCAAGAATATCCTTAAGTACCTGAAAAGTACTAAGGAAATGTTTCTCATTTATGGAGGTGACGAAGAGCTCGTCGTAAAGGGTTACGTCGACGCTAGCTTCGACACAGATCCGGATGACTCTAAGTCACAGACCGGATACGTATATGTGTTGAATGGTGGGGCAGTGAGCTGGTGCAGCAGCAAGCAAGAAGTCATGGCAGCATCTACATGTGAAGCGGAGTACATAGCTGCTTCAGAAGCGGCTCATGAAGGAACTTGGATGAAGGAGCTCATCACCGACCTTGGAGTGGTTCCAAGCGCGTCGGGTCCTATGACACTCTTCTGTGATAACACTGGAGCCATTGCCATAGCCAAGGAGCCCAGGTTTCACCGAAAGACGAAGCACATCAAGCGCCGCTACAACTCCATCCAGGACCATGTCCAGAGTGGAGTGATAGATATTTGTAAAGTACACACGGATCTGAATATTGCAGACCCGTTGACTAAACCTCTTCCACGAGCAAAACATGATCAACACCATAATGCTATGGGTGTTCGATACATCACAATGTAACTAGATTATTGACTCTAGTGCAAGTGGGAGACTGTTGGAAATATGCCCTAGAGGCAATAATAAAATGGTTATTATCATATTTCGTTGTTCATGATAATCGTCTATTGTTCATGCTATAATTGTATTAACAGGAAAGAGTAATACATGTGTGAATAAATAGATCACAATGTGTCCCTAGCAAGCCTCTAGTTGGCTAGCTCGTTAGTCAATAGATGATCATGGTTTCCTGATCATGGGCATTAGATGTCATTGATAACGGGATCACAACATTGGGAGAATGATGTGATGGACAAGACCCAATCATAAGCCTAGCACTAGATCGTATTGTTCGTATGCTAATGCTTCGCTAATGTCAAGTATCTTTTCCTTCGACCGTGAGATTGTGCAACTCCCGAATACCGTAGGAGTGCTTTGGGTGTATCAAACGTCACAACGTAACTGGGTGACTATAAAGGTGCACTACGGGTACCTCCGAAAGTGTCTGTTGGGTTGGTACGAATCGAGATCGGGATTTGTCACTCCGTGTGACGGAGAGGTATCTCTGGGCCCACTCGGTAGAACATCATCATGAGCTCAATGTGACTAAGGAGTTAGTCACATGATGACGTGCTACGGAACGAGTAAAGAGACTTACCGGTAACGAGATTGAACAAGGTATAGGTATACCGACGATCGAATCTCGGGCAAGTTCTATACCGACAGACAAAGGGATTCGTATACGGGATTGATTGAATCCTTGACATCGTGGTTCATCCGATGAGATCATCGTGGAGCTAGTGGGAGCCACCATGGGTATCCAGACCCCGCTGATGGTTATTGGCCAGAGAGGTGTCTCGGTCATGTCTGCCTGTCTCCCGAACCCGTAGGGTCTACACACTTAAGGTTCGATGACGCTAGGGTTATAGGGAATTGTTGTACGAGGTTACCGAAAGTTGTTCGGAGTCCCGGATGAGATCCTGGACGTCACGCGGAGCTCCGGAATGGTCCGGAGGTAAAGATTGATATATAGGACGGATGGTTTTGAACACCGGAAGTGTTTCGGGCGTCACCGGTAATGTACCGGGACCACCGGAGGTGGTCCCGGGGGACCACCGAAGGGGGGCAACGACCCCGGGAGGCTAGATGGGCTAAGTGGGGAACGGAACCAGCCCCTAGGTGGGCTGGTGCGCCCCCCACCCAGCCCATGCGCACCAGAGAAAAGGGGGAAGGGGGGAACCCTAGCATAGGTGGGCCTAAGGCCCACCAGAGGGGTGCGCCACCCCTCCTCCCTGCCCTGGCCGCCGCCCCCTCTCCCATTTGGGGCTGCCGCAACCCTTGGGGTGGGAACCCTAAGGGCTGCGCCCCCTCCCTCTCCCCCTATATATAGATGAGGGTTCGGGGCTATTTGGGACACGGTTTCATCTCTCTCTCGGCGCAGACCTGCTCCTCTCCTTCCTCCTCTCTGCCGGCGCTTGGCGAAGCCCTGCCGGGAGACCTCGTCTCTCCACCGACACCACGCCGTCGTGTTGCTGGACTTCTTCCCCAACCTCTCCCTCCTCCTTGCTGGATCAAGGTGCGGGAGATGTCACCGGGCTGCACGTGTGTTGAACGCGGAGGTGCCGTTGTTCGGCACTAGATCGGAATCGCTGCGAGTACGACTCCATCAACCGCGTTCTAGCAACGCTTCCGCTTAGCGATCTTCAAAGGTACGAAGATGCTCTTACCCCTCTCTCGTTGCTGGTCTCTCCATAGGAAGATCTGAACATACGTAGGAATTTTTTTGAATTTATGCTACGTTACCCAACAGAGATTTCCTTCGATCACTGGCTAATATTTAGTTATGTTTATCGAAAGTTACTGTGCCTCATGTAGTCATCTATTTAAGAAAAATCCTATTATTTTATTGTATAAATAGACGGGTGCGGCAACGCGTACCATCATTGATCTAGTTTCCTTCGAAACAGTACATATAAGGTTTTCATGGATGAATTTACCGTGCTTCTTAAAAAGTTTAAGGGTCGAAGAAGTTTTACGGGGTCTGCTCAACGCCATTTTTCCGACTGAAACTGTAAACACCTCGTTTTTTGACGGGTTTGACCAGTTTACGGGGTCTGCTAGAGATGTTCTAAGGCTTCATCACAAGAAGAACAAAAATAGATAAGGTCCCTGTTAGAAGGGATATAGGGATAGAGGGGGATTGGTGGAATTGATGAATGTTCTATTGAGTCTCATGGACGAGTATATATAGGAGTTCATATTTAGAGGGCAAGAAGCCTCTTCTAAAGATAAGATAGGAGACGGATTACAAATCCTAGACTATGAAATACATATACATAAAAAATATCTCTAACATCCCTTCGTAGTCGTAGCGGTATGCGGGACGGAAGCGATGAGCGGTGGCTTGGTATAGAAACTTGTGACAGATATCATGTTAGAAGAAAAAAGAAGGATTGGTGAAATCGACGGATGTTATTTTAAGCCTCATGGGCGAATATATAAAGGATACATATTTGGAGGGCAAAAAATATCTCCTAAAATGAAGATAAGAATGGATTACAAATCTTAAACTATCAAATACATGTACATCAAATATATCTCTAACGGTCCCATCATCTTGTAAAAAAGAAACAAAGATAGGGTAAGACCTCGCTACCCATCTCCCTATTTTTATTTTCTCTTTAGTTCTTTTTATTAACATAGACTACATTTTCAGACATATTGTACATTAACTTTATACACCAGAAACATCTCTTTTATACATGTTTAACATTCTTTTATATGTGTTTTCTCACATACGTTGTATATTTTTCAAAAAACATATAATATGCATGTTCAATCAAAAAACATATAATATGCATGTTCAATACTTTTAAACACTTCCTCCGTTTCTAAATATAAGTCTTTTAAGAGATTTCACTAGTGGACTAATATGGAACAAAATGAGTGAATATACACTCTAGAGTATGTCTATATACATCCGTATGTAGATTTCTAGTGGAACCTCGAAAAAGACTTATATTTAAGAACGGAGGGAGTAGATGACTAAAACATTCAAATAAATTTTTTTGAATATTTTTCAAACATGTATTAAGATGCTCTAAAAATATACGCAACTTTAGTTTGGATGATACAAAACATTTTTCCAAAACTATTTGAACATTTTGATTCATATATAATTTTTAAGATTTCACGAACATATTGTTGCAACTCTTTATATATTTTAAAATTTAATGTACATTTCGAATCCTACAAACGATTTTGATTTATACATTTTTTTAAAATATTTTCCTAACTGTATGAACGGTTTTTAAATGTTTGAACATTTTCTTTTAATGCTATCAACATTCTTTTAAAATTACACTAACAAATTATTTACACTGCATTAACATTTTCAATTTTGTAGTTTTTAAATTTTTAAAGTAAACTAGAATTTTGAAATATATTTTGTTTATTTTAATATGAAAGTAAAATAAAATAAACTAACGAATATGAAACATAAAAGAAAAATGAACTAACATGCACGGAGCTACTCCTACTTGGGTAGGTCCATTAGTAACGACACCTGAGGCGGGACGAGCTTGTATCCAGACACAGTCGCTCCGCCTCCCCAATTGCCATTAGGGCTCGTTCGCACCCCGCTCACGCAGGGCAACACGGGCTGCAAGCCTGAGCCAGGTCGTTCTGTTTTATCGCTCACGCAGGGCAAAGCGGACACGGCCTTCAGGGCTTCTTCTTTTTCTTCCATTGTTATCACTTTTCTGCATTAGTTTTTTTTACTTTTTCTTGTATTTAGAAATATTCAGAATTTTATTATGATTGAAATAAATTTATATTAAAAGGTTAAAAAATGTCAGTAATGCATTAAACAAATTTTAAAAGTGTATAAAATATGTTTCTAATGTATTCAGAAAATGTACAATGTGTATGAAAAAAATGTGTTAATTCTTTGGAAAATATTAATCATGCATTTAGAAATGGTTAAATGTTTATAGAAAAATCCGATGTATAAAGAAATGTACAATGTGTATTGGAAAAAGAGCACATAAGAAATTCAAGTTTTCAAAAATGTTAGTCACTTATTTGGACAATGTTGAACGTATATATAAAAATGTTCCAGATGTATACAAACAATGCATAATGTGTATGGACAAATATGTTTAAGAAATGTTAATCATAAATTTGGAAAATGATAAGCTTGTATATATGAAATGTTCCTGGTGTATACAAAAAATGTACAATGTTTAAAACAAAAGTACACATTAAATAATTAATATTTTAAAAATCATTTATTTTTAAAATGTTAAACATGTATAGAAGAAATCATATGATATGATACGCTCTATCACACATAAGTCATCCTATATCCTCCTCAAAACATCCATCATACCTACCTATCATGACATTTTCATAGTTATTCTAAGATATATTTCCATGCAACCTCCGTCAGCATCATATACATGGCTTGAGCAGTCATTGTCATATTGATTTGCATGATCATGTAGCTAACATAGTACTTGTGGAAAAGCCATCGTTCATCATTATTTAGATATTACGCTAGATCATTGCACATCCTGCTACATTGCCAGAGGCATTCATATAGAGTCATTTCTTTTAATCTTATTGAATTGTTATATCAAGATGTAAGTAGATAAAAGTGTGATATTCATCATTATTAGAGCATTGTCCGAGTGAAGAAAGAATGATGAAGACTATAATTCACCCACAAGTCAGGATGAGAGTCTGGACAAAAAAAGAAAAATAGGGGAGGACAAATCAGCCCACGAAGAAAAAGAAAGAAAGAAAGAAAGAAAGAAAAGGAAAAAAGAGAAAGAAAAATAAAAATGAAAAAATGAAAATAAAAACATGACTGAGAGAAAAGGAGAGAAGGGGTAGTGCTACTATCTTTTTCCACACTTGTGCTTAGAGAGTAGCATCATGTTCTTCATATAGAGAGTCTCCCGAGTTGTCATTTTTATATGCTCGTGGGAAATTTTCATTATAGAACTTGACTTGTATATTCGATGACAAGCTTCCTCAAATTCCCTAGGTCTTCATGAGAAAGAAAATTGGATTCACACCCACTTAGTTTCATTTGAGATTTCATGGACGTATACCTCTTAGTGCATCTGTTGCATGACAATCCCTACTCCTTACATTGATATTGGTTGATGGGCATCTCCATAGCCCGTTGGTCCGCCTAGTTGATGTGAGGCTTTTTTTCCACTTTGATTCCTTTTGGTCACCACCATCATACTCTATTCCACCCATATGCTATATCTATGGTTCACGCTCATGTATCGAGTGTGGTTGGAAATGCTAAAGCGCGTTAGAACTACTAGTGAATTGCTTGGTTTGACACCGGGGTGGTCATGATTTATACTTTATGTTAGGAAGACTAAGCATGGAATCCTATATGATATTCTAGGTATATCGTTCTTTAGCATTGCTATTTTGAAAGACATGATTGTTTGTTGGTATGCGTGAGTATTGATCTCTTTATATCAAATGATAAACTATTGCCTTGAATCACTTTTATGTTAATATTCATGCCATGATTAGGCATTTGTGCAAGATTATGTTAGGTAGCATTCCACATCAAAAATTATATTTTTATCATTTACCTACTTGAGGACGAGCGGGAATTAAGCTTGGGCATGATGTTACGTCTCCGTCATATCTATAATTTTTTATTATTTCATTGCAATATTCTACAACTTTGAGATACTTTTTGCAACATTTATATTATCTTTTAGGACTAACATACTAATCCAGTGCCGAGTGTTAATTCTTGTTTTGTGTGTTTTTTGTTTCGCAGAAAATCCATATCAAACGAAGTCCAAACATGATTTTTAATGGAGATTTATTTTGGAATATACGTGTTTTTTGGGAGTTGGAATCAACACAAGACGGGGCACGAGGTGATCCAAAGTCAACAGGATGCGGCCAGGGGCAATAGCTTGGGACTGCCTCGTAAGTCCATTGAGGCCCTTCTTTCGCTGCAACAAAGAAAATTTCCCAATAAAAATCCCCTCAAAAGTTTAGCCCAATCGGAGTTACGGATCTCCAAATATTTAAGAAACGATGAAGGGCGAGAATAAAGAGGTGAAAGTAGAAGGGAAACGAAGAGAGACATCCAATCTCGGAGGGGCTGCTGCCCTCTGGGAGCCATGGCTAACATGGGCCAGAGGGGAAACTCCCCTCCCATCTAGGGGGGCAAGGAATAAGAAGAATTAAGGGGCTCTGTCCCCCTCTCTATCAGCGGTGCCGGAACACCATTAGTGCAATCATCGTGACAACGATCTACACCAACAACTTCGTCGTCATCACCACTAACTCTGTCCCTCTCTATGCAACGATGTGACTCCTCTTTCCCCCGTTGTAATCTCTACTTAAACATGGTGCTTAATGCTATATATTATTACCCAATGATGTGTGGCTATCCTATGATGTTTTAGTATATATTTTTTTGTCCTATGGGTTGATTGATGATTGTGATTTATTTGAGTTGTATGCTTTATTTTTGGTGTTGTCCTTTAGTGCCCATCACATGAGAGCGCACGTGGATCACATCATAGGGTTAGTTATATGTTGATAGGACTATGCATTGGAGGGCAAGAGTGACAGAATCTTCTTCCTAACATAGAAATTGATTCATACGTGATTGAAGGGGGCCAATATACTTGTGGGTTATAGGTGAAAAATCCCAGTCTCGATTCACACCAACCCAACAAACACCTTTGGAGATACGTGTAGAGCACCTTTATGATCACCTAGTTATGAAGTGACTTTAATAGCGCACAAGGTATTCCTCTGGTGTGAGGGAGTTGCATGTCCTCATGGTTTTAGGAACACATACTTGACGTGAAGAAAGGTGTAGCAATAAACTAAGTGATATGATGGTTTGCTAAGCTTACGGTTGGGTCTTGTCCATCACATCATTCTCCTAATGATGTGATCCCATTATCAAATGAAAACTCATGTCTATGGTTAGAAACCTTAACCATCTTTGATCAATGAGCTAGTCTAGTAGAGGCTCGCTCGAGACACAATGTTGTTTATATATCCACACATGTATTTCAGTTTCCGTTGAATAAAATCCTAGCATGGATAATAAACATTTATCATGAACAGAAAAATATGATAATAACCAATTTATTATTGCCTCTATGGAATATTTACAAGAGTCTCCCACTTGCACTAGAGTCAATAATCTAGTTCACATCGCCATGTGGTTAACACCCAATGAGTTCTAGGGTTTGGTCATGTTTTTCTTGTGAGAGAGGTTTTTAGTCAATGGGTCTACAACATTAAGATCCGTGTGCACTTTTTAAATATCTATGTCATACTATACACGCTGCTACCATGCTCGACTTGGAGCTATTCCAGTTACTGCTCCACTATACGTATCCGGTTTTCTACTCAGAGTCATCCAGATCGGTGTCAATGCTTGCATGGACATAAATCTTTATGATGAACTCTTTATCACCTCCATAAACGAGAAACATTTACTTAGTTCTCTAACGATAATTTTGACCGCTACGGAGAGATCCACTCCTGGATTACTCTTGTACCCCCTTGCCAGACTCATGGCAAAGAACAAATCGGGTGTGGTACACAATATAGCGTACAGTACATAGCCTATGGCTTAGGCATAGGGGACGACCTTTGTCCTTTGTCTTTCTTTAGTTGTGGTCGAGCTTTGAGTCTTACTCAACTTCACCCCTTACAATATAGGCAAGAACTCCTTCTTTGACTCGTCCATTTTGAACTCCTTCGAAATATTGCCAAGGTATGTGCTCTGTGAAAGTCTTATCAAATTTCTTGATCTATTTCTATAGATCTTGATGCCCAATATGTAAGAAGCTTTACACAGGTCTTCCTTTGAAAAAATCCTTTCAAACAATGCTTTATGCTTTCAATTCTACATCATTTCCATTCAACAATATGTCATCCATATATACCTATCAGAACTGCTATAGTGTTCCCACTCACTTTCTTGTAAATACAAGTTTGTTCATAAACTTTGTATAAATGCAAAATATTTGATCACCTCATCAAAGTATATATTCCAACTTTGAGATGCTTGCACTAGTCCATAGAAGGATCACTGGAGCTTGCATACCTTTTAGCATCCTTCGACAAAACATTGTATTTATATCACGTACAACATTTCCTTATGTAAATCATTAAGGAAACGTTGCTTTGAAATCCATCTGCCAAATTTCATAACAAAAAATGCAGCAATTGGTAACATAATCCCAACAGACTTTAGCATCGCTACAGGTGAGAAAGTATCGTCATAGTCAACTCCTTGAACCCGTCGGAAACCTCTTTGCGACAAGTAGAGCTTTATATATGGTGATATTACCATTAACGCCTATCATGTTCTTAAAGATCCATTTGTCCTCAATGGTCTGCCGGTCATCGGACATGTCTACCAAATTCCATACTTGCTTTTAATACATGGATCCTATCTCGGATTTCATGGCCTTTAGCCATTTGTGGGAATCCGATCCCATCATCGCTTCCTCATAGTTCACAGGCTCATCATTATCCAACAACATGACTTCCAAGATAGTATCACCATACCACTCGGGGCAGTACGTGTCCTTGTCGACCTACAAGGTTTGGGAGTATCTTGATCTGAAGTTTCATGATCATCATATTAGCTCACTCTTCAATTGGTGTACGCATCATAGGAACACCTTTTCGGGTTGGGCTACTTTCCAATTCAAGTGAAAGCTTGATAACCTCATCAAGTTCTACCTTCCTCCCACTCACTTCTTTCGAGAGAACCTCCTTATCTGGAAAGGATACATTCTTGGCAACAAAGACCTTGCCTTTGGATCTGTGATAGAAGGTATACCCAATTTTTGCTTTAGGGTATCTTATGAATATGCACTTTTCCGCTTTGGGTTCGAGCTTATCACACATAAGTGTCGCATGCCTAAACTCTAAGAAATGACAGCTTAGATTCTTTCCAAACCGTAATTCAAATGGTGTCGTCTCAATAGATTTAGAAGTTCCCTATTTAAACTGAATGTAGTTGTCTCCAATGCATAATCCCAAAACAATAGTGGAAAATCGGTAAGAGACATCATAGTACACACCATATCCAATAGAGTATGGCTACAACGTTCAGACGTACCATTACACTATGGTGTTCTAGCTGGCATTAGTTGTGAAACAATTTCCACATTCTCTTAAATGTATACCAAACTCCCCTTAAGATGAATCTCGCCCTCGAGATTCAGGTTGGCTAGAGAATAGGTGCGGGTGATCCTTCCGTAGGTCTTCTTCTCGTTCCCAGGTAGCTTCATCCTCGGTATGGTAGCTCCATTGAACTTTGCAGAACTTGATAACCTTGATGCGTGTGACTCGGCTGGAAAACTCGAGAATCTTCACTGGTTTCTCCTCGTAAGTCAAATCGCTATCCAACTGAATCGCTTCCAGCGGCACTGTATCTCTCAAAGGAATATCGGCCATCTCTACGTGGCCCTTCTTCAACTGGGAAACATGGAACACATCATGAACTCCTGACAATCCTTCTGGCAATTCCAACCTGTAAGAAACTTCTCCCATACGCTCCAAAACTTTGTATGGTCCCACACAACATGGTGCTAACTTTCCCTTAACTCCAAAATGCTTAACTCCTAGAAGTGGGGACACATGAAGATACACTCTGTCTCCGACTTCGTAAACTGTCTCCTTGCGTTTGGAATCCGCATAGCTCTTCTGCCTGGACTGGGCTACCTTGAGTCTATCACGAATCAACTTAACCTTCTCTTCAGACTCTTTAATCATATCCGGTCCAAACAACTGACGGTCTCCAACTTCATCACATAACAACGGTGTCCTGCACCTCCTTCCGTACGAAACCTCGAATGGGGCCATCTTCAAACTATCTTGGTAGCTCTTGTTGTAAGAGAACTCTGCATACGACAAACTGTCGTCCCAACTAGATCTATAATCTAGCGCACAAGCTCTCAACATGTCCTCCAGAATCTGGTTGACTCTCTCGGTCTGTCCATCTGTCTATGAATGAAAGGTGGTACTAAATTCTAGTCTGGTACCCAAAGTTTCATGCAACTGATTCCAGAACTTTGAGGTAAACTGGGTTCCACTATCTGATACAATGGTCCTCGGAACTCCATGCAGACATACGATCCTGGTCATGTATATCTTTGCAAACTTAGCACTGTTGTAAGTGGTCTTTACTGGGATCAAATGAGCTACCTTCGTCAAACGATCGACTACAACCCAAATCGAGTCATAGCCTGAACGAGTCCTAGGCAATCCCGTGATAAAATCCATGCCTAGCTTGTCCCACTTCCATTCGGGTATCGGCAATGGCTGTAGCAAACCTGCTGGCTTCTGATGCTCTCCCTTCACTCTGTGGCATACATCACAAACTGCTACATACTCAGCAATATCTTTCTTCATTCCGGTCCACCAGAAACTGTCCTTCAAATCCAGATACATCTTGGTATTTCCTGGGTGAATCGAATACGGCGAATCATGGGCCTCCTGCAGAATCAACTTCCTCATCTCGGGGTCATTAGGCACATATACGCGATCCTCAAACCATAAGGTATCGTCCTCATCTTCACAAAATCCTTTAGCCTTTCCTTTGCTCATCCTTTCCTTTATCTCGGCAATCTCTTGGTCAGTCTTCTGAGCTTCTCTGATCTTATCCATCAGGGTAGACTGAATTTCCAATGCTGCTACATAACCTCTCGGAACTATTTCCAAACATAGCTCGCGAAGATCTTATGCTAACTCCTCGGGTAATCCTCGGGTCATGAGTGTATTGACATGACTCTTGCGAGTCAACGCATCGGCTACTACATTAGCCTTTCCGGGATGATAGTGCAACCTCATATCATAATCCTCGATGAGCTCCAACCATCTCCTTTGTCTGAGATTCAACTCCTTCTGTGTGAAAATATACTTCAAACTCTTGTGATCCGTGTACACCTCACAATGGTTTCCGATGAGGAAATGTCTCCATGTCTTCAACGCATGCACTACGGCTACTAACTCCAAATCATGGGTAGCATAGTTTAACTCATGGGGTTTAAGCTGTCGTGAGGCATACGAAACAACTCTTCCCTCCTGCATCAGCACTGCTCCAAGTCCTCGACGAGAAGCGTCGCAATACACATGATAATCCTTGCGTTGATCTGGGAGAATCAACACTGGGGCTATAACCAAACGTTTCTTCAACTCCTGAAAACTGGCTTCACATTCCTTAGTCCATTTGAACTTGGTGTCTTTCTTCAACAACTCCGTCATGGGCTTTGCAATCTTAGAGAAATTCTCAATGAATCTCCGGTAGTATCCTGCGAGTCCAAGAAAACTCCGGATCTCTCCAACTGACGTGGGTGATTCCCAATTAGTCACTGTGACAACTTTGGTGGGGTCTACTGATATTCCTTCTCCGGATATAACATGTCCGAGGATACCAACTTCCTTCAACCAAAACTCACACTTGCTGAACTTGGCATATAACTGATGTTCTGTGAGCTTCCCAAGTACCAAACGCAAATGCTCCTTATGCTCCTTTCATTCTTCGAGTAGACCAGAATATCAACAATGAACACCACGACGAACTTATCCAAAAACTCCATAAACACCTTGTTCATCATGTTCATGAAATAGGCAGGTGCGTTAGTCTGACCAAATGACATAACGGTATACTCATATAGCCCATACCTTGTGGTAAAAGCTGTCTTCGGTATATCCTGCTCTCGGATCTTCAGCTGGTGGTATCCTGATCGCAGATCGATCTTGGAAAATACTTTAGCTCCTTGCAACTGGTCAAACAAATCATTGATCATCGGCAGTGGATACTTGTTCTTGATTGTCACTTCATTCAATCCTCGATAATCAACAACCATTCTCAACGATCCATCCTTCTTCTCCACTATAAGCATTGGTGATCCCCAAGGTGACAAACTTGCGAGAATATAACCTTTATCCAGTAACTCCTTAATTTGCTTCTTAATTTCTTCCAAATCCTTTGCGGGCATCCGATAGAGTCTCTTAGATATTGGCCTTGTGCCTGGCAAAAGCTCAATAAAAAACTCAATGTCTCTATCCGGTGGCATGCCTGGTGTTGGGGCATAGTTTATGCCTAAGTAATTTTGGTGATTGATGACAGTACCGCAAAGGACTAATCGTTTGTGTGATTAAGATTTCAGATAACACACGTCAACGGCACAACACGACTCGCCCCCCTTCGTTCATGGAACAGAAGACCGGCGTTCTCTACGATTCTCTTTATTTGAGTCATAGGAAAGTTGTACTATTAAGAGGGGAACCGTAATGGAAAGGTTTGGGTGGAATCAATCTTTGCACGCGCACACTTCACATATTTTCCCTTACCTGCATCTTTGGAGTGGCTCCCGCCTCCGTGTTTCTTTCCTCTTTGCAAAATGGTCCCCCAGCGGTAGTACCGCTGGCCCTAGCGGTAGTACCGCTCGCCCTAGCGGTAGTACCGCTGGAGTGCTAGCGGTAGTACCGCTACAGCCAGCGGTAGTACCGCTAGCTGGCGGTAGTACCGCTCCAGGAGCTTAGTACCGCCTGCCTAGCGGTTGTACGTGGACAGACCTTTTTGCGAAGACTTTCTTGGCGGTGGTAGTGCCTTTGCACTACCAGGGGCCCAACGGTAGTACCGCTGCAGCCAGCGGTAGTACCACTGGAGTGCCAGCGGTAGTACCGCTAGAGCTCGGGCAGAGAGTGGGGAAAATGGTTGGATTCCCCCCCCCCACTATATAAAGGGTTCTTCTAGCCATGGAACCTCATCTCTTACCCTCCCAAGCTCCATTGTTGCTACCTAAGCTCAAAAGTGCCCGATCTCTCTCCCTAGCCAATCAAACTTGTTGATTCTTTAGGGATTGGTTGAGAAGGCCTAGATCCACACTTCCACCAAGAGAAAAGTTGATTCCCCCACCAATCCCTTGTGGATCTTGTTACTCTTGGGTGTTTGAGCATCCTAGACGGTTGAGGTCACCTCGAAGCCATATTCCATTGTGGTGAAGCTTCGTGGTCGTGTTGGGAGCCTCCAAGCTTTGTGTGGAGTTTGCCCCAACCTTGTTTGTAAAGGTTCGGTCGCCGCCTTCAAGGGAACCTATAGTGGAATCACGGTACCTTGCATCATGCGAGGGCGTGAGGAGAATATGGTGGCCTTAGTGGCTTATTGGGGAGCATTGTGCCTCCACACCGCTCCAGCGGAGACGTACTTCCTGTCAAAGGGAAGGAACTTCGGTAACACATCCTCGTCTCCATCGGTTCCACTTGTGGTTATCTCTAACCCTTACTTTGTGTATGCTTATGTTGTTTTCTATATCTTACTTGTCTTAATAGCTCTCGTTGTTAGCTTCATTAGGGTTCACCTCATTGTCGTAATATTTGTGAACCCATATGTTGTTTACCATAACTTGCTAAGTTCAATTAAAAAGTGGTCGTTGTCTATTCACCCCCCTGTAGTCAACCATATCGATCCTTTCAATTGGTATCAGAACCACGTCTCTTTATTAAGGGTTTAACCGCCCGAAGAGTATGGAAGGCGAAGAGGGAATTAACCATGGGCAACCCGAGGCCATGGACTTGACTTCGGTCACAAGGGACGACTTGAATACGGCTATGGCCGCCCTCAAGACGTCCTTGACGAACGAAGTCAAGACCATGCTTAAAGAGTTAATTGAGGGATTTAAAAGTTCTCCCAAACCGGCTATAGTGGTTAAACCCACCGTCACCGATTCGGAGGCCAACTCCTCTAAGGAAGCGGCTAAAGGTATGCGACCTTAATCATCTCACAAAAAGGATGGGACTGGAACATATGCCTCAGTTCCACCCCCCATGGCCTATGGAGGATCCGTTCCCGCACCGCGTCTTAATCCTGTTGGTCCTCCTCCTAAGCTTGTAAAAGGTGACTTTGCTAACTGGGTATTTTCTATTAAGTCTCGTTTGAATCACAGCTCAACAAACTTGTGGAGAATCATCGAACAAGGATATTATCCTCATGATCCAAGCAACCTCACACCAAGAGAAGATGCAGACAATCAATACAATCACTCCGCTTTGTTCATTCTCCAGTCCGCAGTGCCACCTGAAGATCTTCCTCACTTGCGTCCCTTCACATTGGCCAAGGATTGTTGGGAGCATATTATGGTGTTGTATAAGGGAATCTCAAGCATTCAACGATCCAACTATGAAGTGATACTTGATAAGGCCGATGAGTTTGTGATGAAGGAAGACGAGGACTCTCGTGATCTCTATCGGAGGGTGACTGCTATTGCTGTGGCACTCAAGGATCATGGGAGCAAGGATGTGAATGATACATGGGTCAAGTGCAAGTTTCTCAAAGCCATCATGCCTTTCAACAAAGCCATGTCATCTGTCATTCTTCAGCGGCCAGACTTCCACTCCTTGTCTTCCAGTGAGGTGTTGGATGAATTCATTGCAATGTCAATCATGAACGAAACAGCCGACAATGCACTTGCTCGTGTTCGCTCAAAGACAACTTCACCCAACCTTGCGTTGAAAGCAAAAGCAATGCCTGAAGAAGAAGAAGAGGATGATGAAGAAGAGAGCTGCCCTGAAGACACAAAGTATGCCTGTCATGAACACATGGCTCTTGCATCAAGGCAATTCTGGGGCAACAAGAGGAAATCAAGACCCACCTTCACCAAGAACAACTCGAGTGGATTCAAACCCAAACAACGAGTAAGGACATGTTATAACTGTGGTAACGTGAGTCACTTCGTGGCCGAATGTCCCTATGAGAAAAGGGAAGACAACGGGGGCAAGCTCATTCGCAAAGACAAAACCAAATCATTCCCCATCAAGAACAACTTTGTGAAGAAACCTCACCCAAAAGGGATGGTGGCCCTTGAAGAGTACCCATTCGATGATGATGATGATGATGATACAATGGCAACGACAACTGTTGCTATTGCCACTACCTCTCCCTAGAAGGTGTCTCTTTTCAACGCGCCCAACGAGAACCACATCACCAAGTGCCTCACGGCAAAAGGTATCAATCAGGTAACTCCCTTCATTAAGACCAACATCGCTACTGCTCCTTCATTGTTAAACTGTGTTGATGATAGTGATGTTGTGGAACTTAATGAGCATGATCTTGACAAGTTTCTGTGCACTATTAAGGGAGAATCCAAGAAGCACTTTGTTGCTCTCTTGGAACAACTGGGTGAGGCCACTGACCTCATTGAGTCTCATGAGGAGACCATCTCCGAGCTTCAGGGACACAGTCGTGACCATGGCAATGAAATTGCTGAATTATCTCTTGCTCTAGAAAAGGAGCGCACTCTTCGTTTGGCTCTTGAGGAGTCATACAACGATGCCTGCACTAAAATGCAAAAGAAACTAGATCATGATGTTGTTCTTACTCGTATGCTTAAGTCTGAAAAGTATGTTCTTGGGGTTGGCCATGACAGACTCAAGGAGGAGTTTGACACACTTGACAAGGCCCACAAGGTCTTGAAAGGTGCTCATTTCTCTCTGAAAGAGTCTCATGATCAACTCCAAGCAAAGCTTACCAAGGAGATCTCTACTTGTCCTCCCTTTGTGTTAATTGATAATGCTTGTGCAACTAATCCCTGCTATGAGCATGTACATCTTGTGGAGGAAAATGCCAAGTTAAAGGAGAAACTTGAGAAGGGCCTTGTGCATGCATACAAGGTGAGAAGAGCCTGAACAACCTCTTGAGCACTCAAAAAGGTGTTGTAGGAAAGGAGGGACTTGGACTTACCTCCAAGTCAAAAGGTAAAAGGAGGAACAGGAACAAACGATCTCCTACCCTCATGGACATCTTTGTCAAAGAGGGTGAGGGGACTCAGAAGGTGAACAGGAACAAGGTGAACTATGGAAACCTCAAGAAGGGCAAAACCATTCCTACTAACACAGCCGACAAACTTAATTCTTGTTATGTCTTATGTCGTGCTAGTGATGGGCATGTTTATGCCAGATTTGTTGGTTCCTACGATGAGCATATTGAATGGGATATCTGGGTTCCTAAGACCCTTATCTCTAACATGAAAGGACCCATTAAAAAATGGGTACCTAAAACCAAGCCTTGATCTATTGCAGGAGTTTGCTTCCGGTGGGGTGTCATGGTTGCTCGATAGTGGAGCAACAAATCATATGACCGGAAGCAAGGACTTAGTGGTGGATGTGCATCCTTCTCCATCTATGCCCACCCATGTCCAATTCGCCGATGCATCCTCGTCAAAGGTATTGGGATTTGGTAAGGTGGTCGTCTCTCAAGATTTATCTATTGAGAAGGTCATGCTTGTTGAGTCACTTGCCTACAATTTACTTTCGGTTCGTCAACTCGCAATTATGAGGTTTTCCACATTCTTTAATCTTGATACTGTGGTCCTCCTGAGGAGCAAGACTCTTAAAGTAGCCTATGTTGGATATGTCGAAAATGGTCTTTATGTGGTGAACTTCTCAAAACGACCCACTAAGACCGTGACATGTTTAATGGCTAAAGTTGATGTGGGCTGGCTTTGGCATCGCCGTTTAGCTCATGTCAATATGAGATCTTTGCAAAGCCTTCTCACAGGGGACCATATTCGTGGACTAACAAATGTGAGTTTTGCTAAAGAACGTGTTTGCAGTGCCTGCATTGAAGGAAAGATTCATGAAACTGCTCATCGTCCAACGACTTTTATCTACACTAAGAGGCCATTGGAGCTTCTCCATATGGATCTGTTTGGTCCTCCATCATTTGATAGTCTTGGAGGCAGAAAGTATTGCTTGGTGATCGTTGACGACTACTCAAGATATACCTGGGTATATTTCTTCAAAAAGAAGAGTGAAACTCAACAAACTGTCATCAACTTTGCTAATGAAACCCAACGTCAACATGAAGCAAAGATCTTGATGATTAGAAGTGACAACGGCATCGAGTTCAAGAACTACACCTTGGATGAGTTTCTAGGTGATGAGGGAATAAAACACCAATATTCTGCACCATACACCCCTCAACAAAACGGCGTGGCAGAAAGGAAGAACCGGACCTTGATAGACGCCGCAAGGACAATGATGGCAGAATTCAAATCTCCATATAACTTCTAGGCAGAGGCCATCAACACAGCATGTCATGCATCCAATCGGCTCTATATTCGCAAAGGCTTGAACAAGACTCCGTATGAGATTCTAACTGGAAACAAACCCAATCTCAAGTACTTCCGGGTATTCTGTTGTAAGTGTTTCATTCTCAAGAAAGGTGCACGGTTAGCTAAATTTGACTCTAGAGCACATGAGGGCATCTTTGTTGGTTATGCTACAAACTCTCATGCTTACTGTGTCCTCAACAAGTCCACCGGACTCATTGAGCAGACGTGTAACGTGGAGTTTGATGAAAATAATGGCTCCCAAGTGGAGCAAAGTGGTCTTTGTGATGTAGGTGATGAAATTCCTCCCCAAGCCATAAGAAGAATGGGGATTGGTCAAATACTCCCCATTGAGGAACCCCTTGTGGTCGAAGGAGAAGGACAATGCTCTACTCAAGTGGAGCCATCACCTCCACAAGTCCCACACGCTTCCGATGAACAGATAGAAGACTCTCAACAAAATGAACAAGCTCAAGGTCAAGATAAATTGCCCAACAATGATGAAGTGTCTCAGGATATTCAAGCACTCTCCCAAGACTCCGAACCTGCTCATGATCAAGATCAAGTGCAACCACGAGATCCAGACCAAGTAGAAGCACACGATCAAGATCAAGAGCAACCACAAATACAAGAACAAACTAGTGAACCTGCTCAAGTCGAAGGACAAGATGACCAGGAGACTGTCTCACAATTCCCTTCTGCAGCACCAACAGCCGGCTCAAGACGCAAGGGCAAGCAAAGTAAACAAGTCGATGCTCCCCCGTTATCTAATGAAGAACTCTTGGAGCGTCGAGCAGCCAAGATTGCGAACAAGCTGAGAGTCAAGTCACATCTTATGAAGAATGTACTTGGAAGTTTGAAAAGGGGAGTATCCACCCGTCAACAGATTTGGAATTATTGTGAGCATCACGCGTTTGTTTCGTATTGTGAACCTCAAAAGGTACAGGAAGCGCTCGATGATGAGGATTGGCTTATGGCCATGCATGAAGAACTTAACAACTTCGAGCGCAACCAAGTCTGGGATTTAGTACATAGACCAATGGAGGAACATAATGTCATCGGGACCAAATGGATATTCAAGAACAAGCAAGATGCAATGGGATTGTGATTCGAAACAAGGCAAGATTGGTAGCTCAAGGCTACTCCCAAGTCGAGGATATCGACTACGGTGAAACCTTTGCCCCTGTTGCTTGTCTAGAATCTATTCGCATGTTGCTTGCATTTGCCTCTCATCATAACTTCAAATTACAACAAATGGATGTGAAAAGTGCCTTTCTTAATGGTCCTTTAAATGAGTTGGTCTATGTCAAACAACCCCCGGGATTCGAACATCCCAAGCTCCCCAATCATGTGTACAAACTTAATAAGGCACTCTATGGCCTTAAACAAGCCCCACGTGCGTGGTATGAGTATCTTACTGAGTTGTTACAAGATCGTGGGTTTGAAATTGGGAAGATAGATCCCACTCTTTTTACTAAGAGGGTTAAAGGGGATTTGTTCATATGCCAACTATATGTTGATGATATTATCTTTGGCTCTCCTAACATTTCCTTCAATGAAGAATTTGCTGCACTAATGACTGAGAAGTTTGAGATGTCCATGATGGGAGAGTTGAAGTTCTTCCTCGGGTTTGAGATTAAACAAGGTCTAGAAGGGACATTCATCAAACAAGCCAAGTACACTCAAGACATGCTCAAACGGTTCGAGCTCGAAGATGTCAAACCGGTCAAATTCCCCATGCCAACAAGATGCAAGCTTGACAGTGATCCCAATGGTAAAGCAGTGGATCAAAAGGTATATCGCTCCATGATTGGATCCCTCCTTTACCTTTGTGCATCTAGACCGGATATTATGTTGAGTGTAGGGATATGTGCACGGTTTCAATCCGCACCAAAAGAAAGTCATTACATGGCTGTTAAGCGAATCTTTCGATATTTGGCTCATACCCCAAACTTTGGCCTTTGGTATCCCAAAGGAGCAAACTTCAATCTAGTTGGCTATTCTGACTCAGATTGGGCAGGAGATTGTGTGGAGAGGAAGTCAACGTTTGGAGGATGCCAATTCCTTGGTCGCTCATTGGTAAGTTGGTCGTCAAAGAAGCAGAATTGCGTCTCTTTATCATCCACCGAAGCTGAGTATGTGGCAGCTCCAAGTTGTTGTGCACAATTGCTATGGATGAGGCAAACTTTAAAGGATTATGGTGTCACTTGTGACAAAGTGCCTCTTCTATGTGACAATAAAAGTGCTATCAAGATTTCCCTCAACCCAGTGAAACATAGCAAAACCAAACATACTGATATTCGCCATCACTTTATTCGTGAACATATCAAGCTCGGTGATATTGAGGTTCACTTCATCCACACTGAAGAGCAACTTGCAAATATTTTCACTAAGCCTCTAGATGAAGCAAGGTTCCAGGAGTTAAGGCATGAGCTAAATATCATTGATTCAAGTAATGTGGATTGAAGCTAGGAATGTTGCACCTCATTTTACATTCTATCTTGGTCTAGATGTAGGCATGGACATAGGGGGAGTGTTGTTCTCTCAATGAACTTTCCCTCCGCCCATTATGCATAAATCAATCTAGTCTTTCACTTTAGCCATTGTCAAATGGCACTTGTGCTTCAAAGACGAGCATTGGTCATGAACCCAAGGATAATTCTTCGCGGTGTCATACCGTTATCTCAAACATAGGTGGCCTCGGCCACCGTCCCCCCACCTTTCTCTCATATTGAAGAAAGGATATAAAATGACAAGTCAGTATATATTTCTGGTGCTATCTTCTTTTCCACTTACTTGTCATTTGCCCACGTTCTTCTCTTCACCTAGGTCCCGTTGTGACATTTGCAGCGGTACTACCGCCAGGGGTAGCGGTACTACCGCCAGGACCCCAGCGGTACTACCGCCAGGGGTAGCGGTACTACCGCTTGGCCCCCGCGGTACTACTGCTAGGGCTAGCGGTACTACCGCCAGGATCCCAATCTACCACGACCTAACTAGGAATTTCTTTAGGGCTGTCTTAGGGGGAGCGGTACTACCGCCAGGGGGAGCGGTACTACCGCTAGGACCCCAGCGGTACTACCGCTGCATCCAGCGGTACTACCGCCAGGTAGCGGTACTACCGCCAGGACCACAGCGGTACTACCGCTGGCCCGTACCCCTTGGGCTATATAAAGGAGGGGGAGCCCGTTTTTCCTGGTTCTTTCTTCTTCCTCGCAGCTCCTCCCTCCCCAACCCCGAAATCCCCCTTATTTTGATCTCTATTCGTGGAGCTCTTTCTCTCCTTTGGATTGGAGGGTTTGCTCCACTTCTCCTTCCTCCTCCAAGGGCCATGAATCCCGGTAAAGCTCCTCCCTTCTTCTCTTGGTTGATGTTCTTGTTCTAGGGTTAGGAGCATTGGTGGTTTGGATCCATGTCTTTGATCTTGTGCTTTGTTCTTGGATGGCCTGAAGGAGATATGTGAGGGGAGTGTAGGTCCTATGAATCTTTGATGTTTATTTTCCCATGCCCTAGGATTTACATGTTTTAGATCAAGCACTTGAACTATGTTTGGATTAGATCTAAAACTTGCTCTCTCTTGCCTAGGCATATACTTATTTCGGTGGTACTTGTGATCCTCATGTGAGTAGGGCTGTGGTGGAGTTCTTAGTGTTCATACACAGCCCATGCCCCTTGTAAAATTTGTGTAGCCATATCTATGGGGTCTATTTTATCTGTCAGATCTGAAAATCAAACCCCAGCGGTACTACCGCCAGGGTAGCGGTACTAACGCTAGGACCCCCAGCGGTACTACCGCCAGGGGTCGCGGTACTACCGCTAGGACCCCCAGGGGTACTACCGCCAGGGGTAGCGGTACTACCGCCAGGAGGATTCACTGTGTATTCTTCTCATGTGCTTGGCAATGAGTGTTTACTTTTTTGTCTTTTCTAGTTCATTGCCTTGACTCTTTTTGTCGCTCCTTGTTGGTGTGTGTTTTGTGTCACAGGTGGTACTCGCCATTCGAACCCCTCACGGGACACGCAGTGAAAGCATTATCGCAACCCAGAGGCTCCAGAGGGCTCCGCCACTTCAGGTCTGCAACCCAAAAAGCAGGCCTTCAAAAAGACCGCGCACAAGGACAAGGGGATCAATGTCCGCACAATGCCCCCTAAGGACTTTCTGCGGTTCCGCACTCAAAACCATTATCTCCAAGAGCGGGCTGTGATCAAGAATGTTGAGCATGTTTGTGTTGGGGAACCTCGCATGGGAAACAAAAAATTTCCTACGCGCATGAAGACCTATCATGGTGATGTCCATCTACGAGAGGGGATGAGTGATCTACGTACCCTTGTAGACCGTACAGCAGAAGCGTTAGTGAACGCGGTTGATGTAGTGGAACATCCTCACGTCCCTCGATCCGCCCCGCGAACAATCCCGCGATCAGTCCCACGATCTAGTACCGAACGGACGGCACCTCCGCGTTCAGCACACGTACAGCTCGACGATGATCTTGGCCTTCTTGATCCAGCAAGAGAGACGGAGAGGTAGAAGAGTTCTCCGGCAGCGTGACGGCGCTCCGGAGGTTGGTGATGACCTTGTCTCAGCAGGGCTCCCCCCGAGCTCCGCAGAAACGCGATCTAGAGGAAAAACCGTGGAGGTATGTGGTCGGGCTGCCGTGGAAAAGTCGTCTCAAATCAGCCCTAAAACCTCCATATATATAGCTGGGAGAGAGGGGACCTTGCCTTGGGGCTCAAGGAGCCCCAAGGGGGTCGGCCGAGCCAAAGGGGGGAAGCACTCCCCCCCAAACCGAGTCCTAATTGGTTTGGTGGGTGGAGTCCTTCTCTCCTTTCCCACCTCCTCTTTTTTTTTCTCTTTGATTTTTTCTTCCAATGCGCATAGGGCCCTTTTGGGCTGTCCCACCAGCCCACTAAGGGCTGGTGCGCCACCCTCAAGGCCTATGGGCTTTCACGGGGTGGGTTGCCCCCCCGGTGAACTCCCGGAACCCATTCGTCATTCCCGGTACATTCCCGGTAACTCCGAAAACCTTCCGGTAATCAAATGAGGTCATCCTATATATCAATCTTCGTTTCCGGACCATTCCGGAAACCCTCGTGACGTCCGTGATCTCATCAGGGGCTCCGAAAAACATTCGGTAACCAACCATATAACTCAAATACGCATAAAACAACGTCGAACCTTAAGTGTGCAGACCCTGCGGGTTCGAGAACTATGTAGACATGACGCGAGAGACTCCTTGGTCAATGTCCAATAGCGGGACCTGGATGCCCATATTGGATCCTACATATTCTACGAAGATCTTATCGTTTGAACCTCAGTGCCAAGGATTCATATAATCCCGTATGTCATTCCCTTTGTCCTTCGGTATGTTACTTGCCCGAGATTCGATCGTCAGTATCCGCATACTTATTTCAATCTCGTTTACCGGCAAGTCTCTTTACTCGTTCCGTAATACAAGATCCCGCAACTTACACTAAGTCACATTGCTTGCAAGGCTTATGTGTGATGTTGTATTACCGAGTGGGCCCCGAGATACCTCTCCGTCACACGGAGTGACAAATCCCAGTCTTGATCCATACTAACTCAACGAACACCTTCGGAGATACCTGTAGAGCATCTTTATAGTCACCCAGTTACGTTGCGACGTTTGATACACACAAAGCATTCCTCCGGTGTTAGTGAGTTATATGATCTCATGGTCATAGGAACAAATACTTGACACGCAGAAAACAGTAGCAACAAAATGACACGATCAACATGCTACGTCTATTAGTTTGGGTCTAGTCCATCACGCGATTCTCCTAATGACGTGATCCAGTTATCAAGCAACAACACCTTGTTCATAATCAGAAGACACTGACTATCTTTGATCAACTGGCTAGCCAACTAGAGGCTTGCTAGGGACAGTGTTTTGTCTATGTATCCACACATGTAAATGAGTCTTCATTCAATACAATTATAGCATGGATAATAAACGATTATGTTGATACAGGAACTATAATAATAACTATATTTATTATTGCCTCTAGGGCATAATTCAGATCCATGTGCACTTTGCGTATATTTACGTCCTCACCTTCGACGTAGTCGCGGATGAGGTTAAAGCATCGTTTGATGTGTCTGGACTTCTTGTGAAACCGTGGTTCCTTTGCTAAGGCAATGGCACCCGTGTTGTCATAGAACAAGCTTATTGGATTCAGTGCGCTTGGCACCACTCCAAGATCCGTCATGAACTGCTTCATCCAGACACCCTCCTTAGCCGCCTCCGAGGCAGCCATGTACTCCGCTTCACATGTAGAATCTGCTACGACGCTTTGCTTGGAACTGCACCAGCTTACCGCACCCCCATTAAGAATAAATAAGTATCTGGTTTGCGACTTAGAGTCGTCCGGATCTGTGTCAAAGCTTGCATCGACGTAACCTTTTACGGCGAGCTCTTCGTCACCTCCATACACGAGAAGCATCTCCTTAGTCCTTTTCAGGTACTTCAGGATATTCTTGACCGCCGTCCAGTGATCCACTCCTGGATTACTCTGGAACCTACCTGCCATACTTATGACCAGGCTAACGTCCGGTCTAGTGCACAACATTGCATACATGATAGAACCTATGGCTGAAGCATATGGGACGGAGCGCATATGCTCTCTATCCTCATCAGTTGCTGGGCACTGAGTCTTACTCAATCTCGTACCTTGTAAAACTGGCAAGAACTCCTTCTTGTACTGTTCCATTTTGAACCTCTTCAAAACTTTATCAAGGTATGTGCTTTGTGAAAGTCCTATCAGGCATTTTGATCTATCCCTATAGATCTTAATGCCTAGAATGTAAGCAGCTTCTCCTAGGTCCTTCATAGAGAAACTTTTATTCAAGTAATCCTTTATGCTCTCCAAAAACTCTACCTTGTTTCCAATCAGCAATATGTCATCCACATATAATATTAGAAACGCCACAGAGCTCCCACTCACTTTCTTGTAAATACAAGATTATCCAACCACTTGTATAAACCCAAATGCTTTGATCACCTCATCAAAGCGTTTGTTCCAACTCCGAGATGCTTGCACCAGTCCATAAATGGATCGCTGGAGCTTGCACACCTTGTCAGCATTCTTAGGATCGACAAAACCTTAGGGTTGCATCATATAAAATTCTTCCTTAAGGAAACCATTAAGGAACGCCGTTTTGACATCCATCTGCCAGATTTCATAATCGAAAAATGTAGCTATTGCTAACATGATTCTGACGGACTTAAGCATCGCTACGGGTGAGAATGTCTCATCGTAGTCAACTCCTTGAACTTGTGAAAAACCCTTTGCCACAAGTCGAGCTTTATAAACGGTCACATTGCCGTCAGCGTCCGTCTTCCTCTTAAAGATCCATTTGTTCTGAATAGCCCCGCGGCCCTCAGGCAGTACTTCCAAAGTCCACACATTGTTCTCATACATGGATCCTATATCGGACTTCATGGCTTCTAGCCATTTGTTGGAATCTGGGCCCACCATTGCTTCTTCATAATTTGCAGGTTCATTGTTGTCCAACAACATGATTGACAAGACGGGATTACCGTACCACTCTGGAGCAGCACGTGGTCTCGTCGACCTGCGTGGTTTGACAGAAACTTGAACCGGAGTTTCATGATCATCATCATTAACTTCCTCCTCAACCGGCGTCGCAACGACAGAGGTTTCCGCTTGCCCTGCGCCACCATCCAGAGGGATGAGAGGTTCGACAACCTCGTCAAGTTCTATCTTCCTCCCACTCAATTCTCTCGAGAGAAACTCCTTCTCGAGTACAGCTCCGTTTTTAGCAACAAACACTTTGCCCTCGGATTTGAGATAGAAGGTGTACCCAATTGTCTCTTTTGGGTAACCTATGAAGATGCACTTTTCCGCTTTGGGTTCCAGCTTTTCAGGCTGAAGCTTTTTGACATAAGCATCACATCCCCAAACTTTAAGAAACGACAACTTTGGCCTTTTGCCATACCACAGTTCGTATGGTGTCGTCTCAACGGATTTTGATGGTGCCCTATTAAAAGTGAATGCAGCTGTTTCTAATCCATAACCCCAAAATGATAACGGCAAATCGGCAAGAGACATCATAGATCGCACCATCTCTAATAAAGTACGATTAAGACGTTCGGACACACCATTACGCTGTGGTGTTCCAGGCGATGTCAACTGTGAAACAATTCCACATTGTCTTAAGTGAGCACCAAACTCGAAACTCAGATATTCACCCCCACGGTCAGACCGTAGGAACTTGATCTTCTTGTTACGATGATTTTCAACTTCACTCTGAAATTGCTTGAACTTTTCAAATGTTTCAGACTTGTGCTTCATTAAGTAGACATAACCATATCTACTCAAATCGTCAGTGAAGGTGAGAAAATAACGATATCCGCCGCGTGCCTCTACGCTCATCGGACCACACACATCGGTATGTATGATTTCCAACAAGTCACTTGCACGCTCCATTGTTCCGGAGAACGGAGTTTTAGTCATCTTGCCCATGAGGCATGGTTCGCACGTGTCAAGTGAATCAAAGTCAAGTGACTCCAAAAGTCCATCGGCATGGAGTTTCTTCATGCGCTTTACACCAATATGACCTAAGCGGCAGTGCCACAAAAATATGGCGCTATCATTGTTAACTCTAACTCTTTTGGTCTCAATATTGTGTATGTGTGTATCGCTATCAAGATTCAATATGAACAATCCTCTCACATTGGGTGCATGACCATAAAAGAGGTTACTCATAGAAATAGAACAACCATTATTCTCTGACTTAAAAGAGTAACCGTCTCGCAATAAACAAGATCCAAATATAATGTTCATGCTCAACGCAGGCACTAAATAACAATGATTCAAGTTCATAACTAATCCTGATGGTAACTGAAGTGAAACTGTGCTGACGACGATTGCATCAACCTTGGAACCATTTCCTACGCGCATCGTCACTTCATCTTTCGCCAGCCTTCGTCTATTCCGCAGTTCCTGTTTCGAGTTGCAAATATGAGCAACAGAACCGGTATCGAATACCCAGGCACTACTACGAGAGCCGGTTAAGTACACATCAATAACATGTATATCAAATCTACCTAATTTTTCTTTGGCCGCCTTCTTATCTGCCAGATACTTGGGGCAATTGCGCTTCCAGTGACCCATACCCTTGCAATAGTAACACTCTGTTCCAGGCTTAGGTCCAGCTTTGGGTTTCTTCATCGGATTGGCAACAGGCTTGCCGCTCTTCTTTGAATTACCCTTCTTGCCTTTGCCGTTTCTCTTGAAACTAGTGGTCTTATTCACCATCAACACTTGATGCTCTTTACGGAGTTCAGACTGTGCGACTTTCAGCATCGCAAACAACTCGCCGTGAGACTTGTTCATCCCTTGCATGTTGTAGTTGAACACAAAGCCTTTATAGCTTGGCGGCAGTGATTGAAGGATTCTATTAGTGATAGACTCTTGCGGGAGTTCAATCCCCAGCTCAGCTAGACGGTTTGAGTACCCAGACATTTTGAGCACATGTTCACTGACAGACGAGTTCTCCTCCATCTTGCAAGCATAGAATTTATCGGAGGTCTCATACCTCTCGATCTGGGTGTTCTTCTGAAAGATAAACTTCAACTCCTGGAACATCTCAAATGCTCCATGACGCTCAAAGCGACGTTGAAGTCCCGGTTCTAAGCCATACAAGACTGCACATTGAACTACTGAGTAGTCCTCCTTACGTGCTAACGAAGCGTTCTTAACATCCTGATCAGCCGTAGCGGGTGGTTCATCTCCTAGCACAGCATTAAGGACATAATCCTTCTTCCCAGCTTGTAAGATTAGCCTAAGATTACATGCCCAGTCTACAAAGTTGCTTCCATCATCTTTCAACTTAGCTTTCTCTAGGAACGTATTAAAATTCAGGGTGACTGTCGCGTGAGCCATGATCTACAACACAAATATATTCAAAGTGGACTTAGACTATGTTCAAGATAATCAGAGTTTAACTTAATTAAATTATTCGCTAAACTCCCACTCAAAAAGTACATCTCTCTAGTCATTTGAGTGGTTCATGATCCACTTACACTAGCTCAAGTCCGATCATCACGTGAGTTGAGTATAGTTTCAGTGGTAAGCATCCCTATGCTAATCATATCATCTATATGATTCATGATCGACCTTTCGGTATCATGTGTTCCGAGGCCATGTCTGCACATGCTAGGCTCGTCAAGCTTAACCCGAGTGTTCCGCGTGTGCAACTATTTTGCACCCGTTGTATGTGAACGTTGAGTCTATCACACCCGATCATCACGTGGTGTCTCGAAACGACGAACTGTAGCAACGGTGCACAGTCGGGGAGAACAAAATTTCGTCTTGAAATTTTAGTGAGAGATCACCTCATAATGCTACCGTCGTTCTAAGCAAAATAAGGTGCATAAAAGGATTAACATCACATGCAATTCATAAGTGACATGATATGGCCATCATCACGTGCTCCTTGATCTCCATCACCAAAGCACCGGCGCGACACCATGATCTCCATCAACGTGTCGCCATCGGGGTTGTCGTGCTACTCATGCTATTACTACTAAAGCTACATCCTAGCAAAATAGTAAACGCATCTGCAAGCACAAACATTAGTATAAAGACAACCCTATGGCTCCTGCCGGTTGCCGTACCATCGACGTGCAAGTCGATATTATCTATTACAACATGATCATCTCATACATCTAATATATCACATCACATCATTGGCCATATCACATCACAAGCATACCCTGCAAAAACAAGTTAGACGTCCCCTAATTTTGTTGTTGCATGTTTTACGTGGTGACCTTGGGTATCTAGTAGGATCGCATCTTACTTACGCAAACACCACAACGGAGATATATGAGTTTCTATTTAACCTCATCCAAGGACCTCCTCGGTCAAATCCGATTCAACTAAAGTTGGAGAAACCGACACTTGCCAGTCATCTTTGAGCAACGGGGTTACTCGTAGCGATGAAACCAGTCTCTCGTAAGGGTATGAGTAATGTCGGTCCAAGCCGCTTCAATCCAACAATACCGCGGAATCAAGAAAAGACTAAGGAGGGCAGCAAAACGCAAATCACCGCCCACAAAAACTTTTGTGTTCTACTCGAGAAGACATCTACGCATGAACCTCGCTCTGATACCACTGTTGGGGAATGTCGCATGGGAAACAAAAAAATTCCTACGCGCACGAAGACCTATCATGGTGATGTCCATCTACGAGAGGGGATGAGTGATCTACGTACCCTTGTAGACCGTACAGCAGAAGCATTAGTGAACGCGGTTAATGTAGTGGAATGTCCTCACGTCCCTCGATCCGCCTCGCGAACAATCCCGCGATCAGTCCCACGATCTAGTACCGAACGGACGGCACCTCCGCGTTCAGCACACGTACAGCTCGACGATGATCTCGGCCTTCTTGATCCAGCAAGAGAGACGGAGGGGTAGAAGAGTACTCCGGCAGCGTGACGGCGCTCCGGAGGTTGGTGATGACCTTGTCTCAGCAGGGCTCCGCCCGAGCTCCGCAGAAACGCGACCTAGAGGAAAAACCGTGGAGGTATGTGGTTGGGCTGCCGTGGAAAAGTCGTCTCAAATCAGCCCTAAAACCTCCATATATATAGGTGGGAGAGAGGGGACCTTGCCATGGGGCTCAAGGAGCCCCAAGGGGGTCGGCCGAGCCAAAGGGGGGAAGGACTCCCCCCAAACCGAGTCCTACTTGGTTTGGTGGGTGGAGTCCTTCTCTCCTTTCCCACCTCCTCTTTTTTTTATTTTCTCTTTGATTTTTTCTTCCAATGCGCATAGGGCCCTTTTGGGCTGTCCCACCAGCCCACTAAGGTCTGGTGCGCCACCCTCAAGGCCTATGGGCTTCCCCGGGGTGGGTTGCCCCCCCGGTGAACTCCCGAAACCCATTCGTCATTCCCGGTACATTCCCGGTAACTCCGAAAACCTTCCGGTAATCAAATGAGGTCATCCTATATATCAATCTTCGTTTCCGGACCATTCCGGAAACCCTCGTGACGTCCGTGATCTCATCCGGGACTCCGAACAACATTCGGTAACCAACCATATAACTCAAATACGCATAAAACTACGTCGAACCTTAAGTGTGCAGACCCTGCGGGTTCGAGAACTATGTAGACATGACCCGAGAGACTCCTCGGTCAATATCCAATAGCAGGACCTGGATGCCCATATTGTATCCTACATATTCTACGAAGATCTTATCGTTTGAACCTCAGTGCCAAGGATTCATATAATCCCGTATGTCATTCCCTTTGTCCTTCGGTATGTTACTTGCCCGAGATTCAATCGTTAGTATCCGCATACTTATCTCAATCTCGTTTACCGGCAAGTCTCTTTACTCGTTCCATAATACAAGATCCCGCAACTTACACTAAGTCACATTGCTTGCAAGGCTTATGTGTGATGTTGTATTACCGAGTGGGCCCCGAGATACCTCTCCGTCACACGGAGTGACAAATCCCAGTCCTGATCCATACTAACTCAACGAACACCTTCGGAGATACTTGTAGAGCATCTTTATAGTCACCCAGTTACGTTGCGACGTTTGATACACACAAAGCGTTCCTCTGGTGTTAGTGAGTTATATGATCTCATGGTCATAGGAACAAATACTTGACACGCAGAAAACAGTAGCAACAAAATGACACGATCAACATGCTACGTCTATTAGTTTGGGTCTAGTCCATCATGTGATTCTCCTAATGACGTGATCCAGTTATCAAGCAACAACACCTTGTTCATAATCAGAAGACACTGACTATCTTTGATCAACTGGCTAGCCAACTAGAGGCTTGCTAGGGACAGTGTTTTGTCTATGTAGCCACACATGTAAATGAGTCTTCATTCAATACAATTATAGCATGGATAATAAACGATTATCTTGATACATGAACTATAATAATAACTATATTTATTATTGCCTCTAGGGTATAATTCCAATAGTTTGGGCAAGGGATCACTGCAGGATCTACCGTGATATTGTCATGAATTTCAAGAAGAACTTTGTCCCTGTTCAGTGGATTGACCTAGCTCATCTTCAGCGAAACTTGGACTACTTTGGTGATGCTCTTTCTCTGATTGACAAATTGGGCATCAAGGACATCATCACTTTCAAGACAGACATTGACCCCAATGTTGTTGCCCACTTCTATGTCACGGTTCACTTCTCTCCAGATGACGAGCGCTCCATGGTGTGGATGACTAGGACTGAGAAGATGACTGGTACCTGGCGTGAATTCATGGCTTTCCTCAACGTTGAGTGCCAGGGAGCTGACACTCCACTTGGGTCCCGTCCTCATGCTGCAGCTCCCACTAATAGGGCTCTCGCCAAGGACAGATTGCAGCAACTCTATGTGAAGAAGGGCGTGCTCCCCAAGCATCTGGACATCATGCATCGGATCTTCCGCAACACCCTCTTCCCTCGCATTGGCAACTTCGACGAGGTTCATGGCTCTCTGGCTGAGATGTTGCTGCTCTGTGAGGAGGCTATGACTAAGGAGTCTGCCCCTCTTGATATTTCTGATGTGATGTTCACTGAGCTCTTGAACTGCATCATGATGCGCAAGGTTCCCATCTACGGGCCCTATCTGTTTGCTTATATCCGTCAGAAGTGGCAGGACACCTATCCGCAGGAGGAGTTATACATTCAGGCTGACTATATTGTGCACGATCCTGTCAAGCTTCGCGTCAAGGATAAATGGGCCAACCCATCAACCTCCTCTCAGCACATGGACACTGACACAGAAACTGCCGCTGACAGAGGAACCGCCTCTTAGTCCCGCCCTTCTGCCATGCCATCTTGGGCCATCAAACTGCAGGATAAGATGAAGACTCTATTCTGTATGCAGGCTAAGGGCCAGTACCAGACGCACGTGGCTCAGAAGGAGAATCGTCAGAGGCACAAACGTGTCCTAAGGACTCTTGATGTTGACATCTCCAGCGGATCAGAGGACGACATAACTCTAGAGGCTACTTGGATGCGGGCTCAAGGGTACCAGTGGTCTGGCGCTGAGGAGGAAGAGGAGGAGCAGGACGACCCGGAGGGTACGGACGAGTCTGGCGATGCTGAGGATGAGGAATAACCACCTGTGGCATTAGGTGTGCCCCTTTTTGGTGTCTTGTGCCAAAGGGGGAGAGAGTCTAGGAGATTTGCTTTGAGAGTCGAACTTTTGCTTTGCTTTGCTTATCCTTCGTGTTTTGCTTCGAACTTGGTTTGCTTCTATTTTGCTATCTTTTGTGAGACATGAACTTGTGTGAGATTTATTTCCATCATATGTTGTGAGTCATATGCTCCTTATTGCCATATTTCTATATCTTTTGGTTCTCATATTATTCTATGTGCAAATCCGGTATTGTCATCAATCCACAAAAAAGGGGGAGATTGTTGGGGCATAGTTTATGCCTAAGTAATTTTGGTGATTGATGACAGTACCGCAAAGGACTAATCATTTGTTTGATTAAGATTTCAGATAACACACGTCAACGGCACAAGACGACTCACCCCCCTTCGTTCATGGAACAGAAGACCGGCGTTCTCTACGATTCTCTTTATTTGAGTCATAGGAAAGCCGTACTATTAAGAGGGGAACCATAGTGGAAAGGTTTGGGTGGAATCAATCTTTGCACGCGCACACTTCATATATTTTCCCTTACCTGCATCTTTGGAGTGGCTCCCGCCTCTGTGTTTCTTTCCTCTTTGCAAAATGGTCCCCCAGCGGTAGTACCGCTGGGCCAAGCGGTAGTACCGCTGGAGTGCTAGCGGTAGTACCGCTAGCTGGCGGTAGTACCGCCCCTGGTCAGCGATAGTACCGCTCCAGGAGCTTAGTACCGCCTGCCTAGCGGTTGTACGTGGACGGACCTTTTTGCGAAGACTTTCTTGGCAGTGGTAGTGCCTTTGCACTACCAGGGGCCCAGCGGTAGTACCGCTGGAGCTCGGGCAGAGAGTGGGGAAAACAGTTGGATTCCCCCCCACTATATAAAGGGTTCTTCTAGCTGTGGAACCTCATCTCTTACCCTCCCAAGCTCCATTGTTGCTCCCTAAGCTCAAAAGTGCCCGATCTCTCTCCCTAGCCAATCAAACTTGTTGATTCTTTAGGGATTGGTTGAGAAGGCCTAGATCCACACTTCCTGTTGGAATTATGCCCTAGAGGCAATAATAAATATAGTTATTATTGTAATTCCTGTATCAAGATAATCGTTTATTATCCATGCTATAATTGTATTGAATGAAGACTTATATACATGTGTGGATAAATAGACAAAACACTGTCCCTAGCAAGCCTCTAGTTGGCTAGCTAGTTGATCAAAGATAGTCAGGGTCTTCTGATTGTGAACAAGGTGTTGTTGCTTGATAACTGGATCACATCATTAGGAGAATCACGTGATGGATTAGACCCAAACTAATAGATGTAGCATATTGATCGTGTCATTTTGTTGCTACTGTTTTCTGTGTGTCAAGTATTTGTTCCTATGACCATGAGATCATATAACTCACTGACACCGGAGGAATGCTTTGTGTGTATCAAACGTCGCAACGTAACTAGGTGACTATAAAGATGCTCTACAGGTATCTCCGAAGGTGTTCGTTGAGTTAGTATGGATCAGGACTGGGATTTGTCACTCCGTGTGACGGAGAGGTATCTCGGGGCCCACTCGGTAATACAACATCACACACAAGCCTTGCAAGCAATGTGACTTAGTGTAAGTTGCGGGATCTTGTATTACGGAACGAGTAAAGAGACTTGCCAGTAAACGAGATTGAAATAGGTATGCGGATAGTGATGATCGAATCTCGGGCAAATAACATACCGAAGGACAAAGGGAATGACATACGGGATTATATGAATCCTTGGCACTGAGGTTCAAACGATAAGATCTTCGTAGAATATGTGGGATCCAATATGGGCATCCAGGTCCCGCTATTGGATATTGACCGAGGAGTCACTCGGGTCATGTCTACATAGTTCTCGAACCCGCAGGGTCTGCACACTTAAGGTTCGACGTTGTTTTATGCGTATTTGAGTTATATGGTTGGTTACCGAATGTTGTTTGGAGTCCCGGATGAGATCACTGATGTCACGAGGGTTTCCGGAATGGTCCGGAAATGAAGATTGATATATAGGATGAGCTCATTTGATTACCGGAAGGTTTTCGGAGTTATCGGGAATGTACCGGGAATGACGAATGGGTTCCGGGTGTTCACCGGGGGGGGGGGGGGGCAACCCACCCCGGGGAAGCCCATAGGCCTTGGGGGTGGCGCACCAGCCCTTAGTGGGCTGGTGGGGCAGCCCAAGAAGGCCCTATGCGCCATAGGAAGAAAATCAAAGAGAAAAGGAAAAAAAAAGAGGAGGTGGGAAAAAGGGGAAGGACTCCTCCTTCCAAACCTAGTTGGATTCGGTTTGGAAGGGGAGGACTCCCCCCCTGGCTCGGCCGACCCCCTTGGGGGTCCTTGGACCCCAAGGCAAGGCTCCCCCTCTTCCCCCTATATATACAGAGGTTTTTGGGCTGAATTGAGACAACTTTGCCACGGCAGCCCGACCACATATCTCCACGGTTTTACCTCTAGATCGCGTTTCTGCGGAGCTCGGGCGGAGCCCTGCTGAGATTAGATCACCACCAACCTCCGGAGCGCCGTCACGCTGTCGGAGAACTCATCTACCTCTCCGTCTCTCTTGCCGGATCAAGAAGGCCGAGATCGTCGTCGAGCTGTACCTGTGCTGAACGCGGAGGTGCCGTCCGTTCGGCACTAGATCGTGGGACTGATCGCGGGATGGTTCGCAGGGCGGATCGAGGGACATGAGGACGTTCCACTACATCAACCGCGTTCACTAACGCTTCTGCTGTGCGATCTACAAGGGTACGTAGATCAAATATCCCCTCTCGTAGATGGACATCACCATGATAGGTCTTCGTGCGCGTAGGAAATTTTTTGTTTCCCATGCGACGTTCCCCAACAGTGGCATCATGAGCTAGGTTCATGCGTAGATGTCTTCTCGAGTAGAACACAAAAGTTTTTGTGGGCGGTGATGTGCGTTTTGCTGCCCTCCTTAGTCTTTTCTTGATTCCGCGGTATTGTTGGATTGAAGCGGCTTGGACCGACATTACTCGTACACTTACGAGAGACCGGTTTCATCGCTACGAGTAACCTCGTTGCTCAAAGATGACTGGCAAGTGTCAATTTCTTCAACTTTAGTTGAATCGGATTTGACCGAGGAGGTCCTTGTATAAGGTTAAATAGCAATTCATATATCTCCGTTGTGGTGTTTGCGTAAGTAAGATGCAATCCTACTAGATACCCATGGTCACCACGTAAAACATGCAACAACAAAATTAGAGGACGTCTAACTTGTTTTTGCAGGGTATGCTTGTGATGTGATATGGCCAACGATGTGATGTGATATATTGGATGTATGAGATGATCATGTTGTAATAGATAATATCGACTTGCACGTCGATGGTACGGTAACCGGCAGGAGCCATAGGGTTGTCTTTAAACTAACGTTTGTGCTTGCAGATGCGTTTACTATTTTGCTAGGATGTAGCTTTAGTAGTAATAGCATGAGTAGCACGACAACCCTGATGGCGACACGTTGATGGAGATCATGGTGTGGCACCGGTGACATGAAGATCTTGCCGGTGCTTTGGTGATGGAGATCAAGGAGCACGTGATGATGGCCATATCATGTCACTTATGAATTGCATGTGATGTTAATCCTTTTATGCACCTTATTTTGCTTAGAACGATGGTAGCATTATAAGGTGATCTCTCACTAAAATTTCAAGACGGAATTGTGTTCTCCCCGACTGTGCACCGTTGCTACAGTTCGTCGTTTCGAGACACCACGTGATGATCGGGTGTGATAGACTCAACGTTCACATACAACGGGTGCAAAACAGTTGCACACGCGGAACACTCGGGTTAAGCTTGACGAGCCTAGCATGTGCAGACATGGCCTCGGAACACATGAGACCGAAAGGTTGATCATGAATCATATAGATGATATGATTAGCATAGGGATGCTTACCACTGAAACTATACTCAACTCACGTGATGATCGGACTTGAGCTAGTGTAAGTGGATCATGAACCACTCAAATGACCAGAGAGATGTACTTTTTGAGTGGGAGTTTAGCGAGTAATTTGATTAAGTTAAACTCTAATTATCTTGAACATAGTCTAAGTCCACTTTGAATATATTTGTGTTGTAGATCATGGCTCACTCGATAGTCACCCTGAATTTTAATACGTTCCTAGAGAAAGCTAAGTTGAAAGATGATGGAAGCAACTTTGTAGACTGGGCTCGTAATCTTAAGCTAATCTTACAAGCTGGGAAGAAGGATTATGTCCTTAATGCTGCGCTAGGAGATGAAGCACCCGCTACGGCTGACCAGGATGTTAAGAACGCTTGGTTAACACGTAAGGAGGACTACTCAGTAGTTCAATGTGCAGTCTTGTATGGCTTAGAACCGGGACTTCAACGTCGCTTTGAGCGTCATGGAGCATTTGAGATGTTCCAGGAGTTGAAGTTCATCTTTCAAAAGAACGCCCGGATCGAGAGGTACGAGACCTCCGATAAATTCTATGCTTGCAAGATGGAGGAGAACTCGTCTGTCAGTGAACATGTGCTCAAAATGTCTGGGTACTCAAACCGTCTAGCTGAGCTGGGGATTGAACTCCCGCAAGAGGCTATCACTGACAGAATCCTTCAATCACTGCCGCCAAGCTATAAAGGCTTTGTGTTGAACTACAACATGCAAGGGATGAACAAATCACCCGGCGAGTTGTTTGCGATGCTGAAAGTCGCAGAGTCTGAACTCCGTAAAGAGCATCAAGTGTTGATGGTGAATAAGACTACTAGTTTCAAGAGAAACGGAAAAGGCAAGAAGGGTAATTCAAAGAAGAGCGGCAAGCCTGTTGCCAATCCGACGAAGAAACCCAAAGCTGGACCTAAGCCTGAAACAGAGTGTTACTATTGCAAGGGTATGGGTCACTGGAAGCGCAACTGCCCCAAGTATCTGGCTGATAAGAAGGCGGCCAAAGAAAAATCAGGTATATTTGATGTACATGTTATTGATGTGTACTTAACCGGCTCTCGTAGTAGTGCCTGGGTATTCGATACCGGTTCTGTTGCTCATATTTGCAACTCGAAACAGGAACTGCGGAATAGACGAAGGCTGGCGAAGGATGAAGTGACGATGCGCGTAGGAAATGGTTCCAAGGTTGATGCAATCGCTGTCGGCACAGTTTCACTTCAGTTACCATCAGGATTAGTTATGAACTTGAATCATTGTTATTTAGTGCCTGCGTTGAGCATGAACATTATATCTGGATCTTGTTTATTGCGAGACGGTTACTCTTTTAAGTCAGAGAATAATGGTTGTTCTATTTCTATGAGTAACATCTTTTATGGTCATGCACCCAATGTGAGAGGATTGTTCATATTGAATCTTGATAGTGATACACACATACATAACATTGAGACCAAAAGAGTTAGAGTTAGCAATGATAGCGCCATATTTTTGTGGCACTGCCGCTTAGGTCATATTGATGTAAAGCGCATGAAGAAATTCCATGCCGATGGACTTTTGGAGTCACTTGACTTTGATTCACTTGACACGTGCGAACCATGCCTCATGGGCAATATTACTAAAACTCCGTTCTCCGGAACAATGGAGCGTGCAAGTGACTTGTTGGAAATCATACATACCGATGTGTGCGGTCCGATGAGCGTAGAGGCACGTGGCGGATATCGTTATTTTCTCACCTTCACTGACGATTTGAGTAGATATGGTTATGTCTACTTAATGAAGCACAAGTCTGAAACATTTGAAAAGTTCAAGCAACTTCAGAGTGAAGTTGAAAATCATCGTAACAAGAACATCAAGTTCCTACGGTCTGATCGTGGGGGTGAATATCTGAGTTTCGAGTTTGGTGCTCACTTAAGACAATGTGGAATTGTTTCACAGTTGATACCGCCTGGAACACCACAGCGTAATGGTGTGTCCGAACGTCGTAATCGTACTTTATTAGAGATGGTGCGATCTATGATGTCTCTTACCGATTTGCCGTTATCTTTTTGGGGTTATGCATTAGAAACAGCTGCATTCACTTTAAATAGGGCACCATCAAAATCCGTTGAGAGGACACCATACGAACTGTGGTATGGCAAAAGGCCAAAGTTGTCGTTTCTTAAAGTTTGGGGATGTGATGCTTATGTCAAAAAGCTTCAGCCTGAAAAGCTGGAACCCTAAGCGGAAAAGTGCATCTTCATAAGTTACCCAAAAGAGACAGTTGGGTACACCTTCTATCTCAAATCCGAGGGCAAAGTGTTTGTTGCTAAAAATGGAGCTTTTCTCGAGAAGGAGTTTCTCTCGAGAGAATTGAGTGGGAGGAAGATAGAACTTGATGAGGTTGTCGAACCTCTCATCCCTATAGATGGTGGCGCAGGGCAAGGGGAAACCTCTATCATTGCGACGCCGGTTGAGGAGGAAGTTAATGATGATGATCATGAAACTCCGGTTCAAGTTCCTGTCGAACCACGCAGGTCGACGAGACCACGTGCTACTCCAGAGTGGTACGGTAATCCCGTCATGTCAATCATGTTGTTAGACAACAATGAAGCTGCAAATTATGAAGAAGCAATGGTGGGCCCAGATTCCAACAAATGGCTAGAGGCCATGAAGTCTGAGATAGGATCCATGTATGAGAACAAAGTATGGACTATGGAAGTACTACCTGAGGGCCGCAAGGCTATTCAGAACAAATGGATCTTTAAGAAGAAGACAGACGCTGACGGCAATGTGACCGTTTATAAAGCTCGCCTTGTGGCAAAGGGTTTTTCACAAGTTCAAGGAGTTGACTACGATGAGACATTCTCACCCGTAGCGATGCTTAAGTCCGTTAGAATCATGTTAGCAATAGCTGCATTTTTCGATTATGAAATCTGGCAGATGGATGTCAAAACGGCGTTCCTTAACGGTTTCCTTAAGGGAGAGTTGTATATGATGCAACCCGAAGGTTTTTCGATCCTAAGAATGCTAACAAGGTGTGCAAGCTCCAACGATCCATTTATGGACTGGTGCAAGCATCTCGGAGTTGGAACAAACGCTTTGATGAGGTGATCAAAGCATTTGGGTTTATACAAGTGATTGGAGAATCTTGTATTTACAAGAAAGTGAGTGGGAGCTCTGTGGTGTTTCTAATATTATATGTGGATGACATTGCTGATTGGAAACAACGTAGAGTTTTTGGAGAGCATAAAGGATTACTTGAATAAAAGTTCCTCTATGAAGGACCTAGGAGAAGCTGCTTACATTCTAGGCATTAAGATCTACAGGGATAGATCGACACGCCTGATAGGACTTCCGCAAAGCACATACCTTGATAAAGTTTTGAAGAGGTTCAAAATGGAACAGTCCAAGAAAGGGTTCTTGCCAGTTTTACAAGGTACGAGATTGAGTAAGACTCAGTGCCCAGCAACTGATGAGGATAGAGAGCATATGAGCACCGTCCCCTATGCTTCAGCCATAGGTTCTATCATGTATGCAATGCTGTGCACTAGACCGGACGTTAGCTTCGCCATAAGTATGGCAGGTAGGTTCCAGAGTAATCCAGGAGTGGATCACTGGACGGCGGTCAAGAATATCCTGAAGTACCTGAAAAGGACTAAGGAGATGTTTCTCGTGTATGGAGGTGACGAAGAGCTCGCCGTAAAGGGTTACGTCGATGCAAGCTTTGACACAGATCCAGACGACTCTAAGTCATAGACCGGATATGTATTTATTCTTAATGGGGGTGCGGTAAGCTGGTGCAGTTCCAAGCAAAGCGTCGTAGCAGATTCTACATGTGAAGCGGAGTACATGGCTGCCTCGGAGGCGGCTAAGGAGGGTGTCTCGATGAAGCAGTTCATGACAGATCTTGGAGTAGTGCCAAGCGCACTGAATCCAATAACCTTGTTCCGTCACAACACGGGTGCCATTGCCCTAGCAAAGGAACCACGATTTCACAAGAAGTCCAGACACATCAAACGATGCTTCAACCTCATCCGCGACTACGTCGAAGGGGAGGACGTAAATATATGCAAAGTGCACACGGATCTTCTGAATGTAGCAGACCCGCTGACTAAACCTTTTCCACGGGCAAAGCATGATCAACACCAGAACTGTATGGGTGTTAGATTTATTACAATGTAATTCGCATGATGATGTGAGGGCTAGATTATTGACTCTAGTGCAAGTGGGAGACTGTTGGAATTATGCCCTAGAGGCAATAATAAATATAGTTATTATTATAATTCCTGTATCAAGATAATCGTTTATTATCCATGCTATAATTGTATTGAGTAAAGACTTATATACATCTGTGGATACATAGACAAAACACTGTCCCTAGCAAGCCTCTAGTTGGCTAGCCAGTTGATCAAATATAGTCAGGGTCTTCTGATTATGAACAAGGTGTTGTTGCTTGATAACTGGATCACGTCATTAGGAGAATCACGTGATGGACTAGACCCAAACTAATAGACGTAGCATATTGATCGTGTCATTTTGTTGCTACCGTTTTCTGCGTGTCAAGTATTTGTTCCTGTGACCATGAGATCATATAACTCACTTACACCGGAGGAATGCTTTGTGTGTATCAAACATCGCAACATAACTAGGTGACTATAAAGATGCTCTACAGGTATCTCCGAAGGTGTTCGTTGAGTTAGTATGGATCGAGACTGGGATTTGTCACTCCGTGTGACGGAGAGGTATCTCGGGGCCCACTCGGTAATACAACATCACACACAAGCCTTGCAAGCAATGTGACTTAGTGTAAGTTGCGGGATCTTGTATTACGGAACGAGTAAAGAGACTTGCCGGTAAACGAGATTGAAATAGGTATGCGGATACTGACGATCGAATCTCGGGCAAGTAACATACCGAAGGACAAAGGGAATGACATACGGGATTATATGAATCCTTGGCACTGAGGTTCAAACGATAAGATCTTCGTAGAATATGTGGGATCCAATATGGGCATCCAGGTCCCGCTATGGATATTGACCGAGGAGTCACTCGGGTCATGTCTACATAGTTCTCGAACCCGCAGGGTCTGCACACTTAAGGTTCGACATTGTTTTATGCGTATTTGAGTTATATGGTTGGTTACCGCATGTTGTTCGGAGTCCCGGATGAGATCACGGACGTCACGAGGGTTTCCGGAATGGTCCGGAAATGAAGATTGATATATAGGATGACCTCATTTGATTACCGGAAGGTTTTCGGAGTTACCGGGAATGTACCAGGAATGACGAATGGGTTCCGGGTGTTCACCGCGGGGGGGGGGGGGGGGGGGGGGCAACCCACCCCGGGGAAGCCCATAGGCCTTGGGGGTGGCGCACCAGCCCTTAGTGGGCTGGTGGGGCAGCCCAAGAAGGCCCTATGCGCCATAGGACAAAAATCAAAGAGAAAAGGAAAAACAAGAGGAGGTGGGAAAAAGGGGAAGGACTCCTCCTTCCAAACCTAGTTGGATTCGGTTTGGAAGGGGAGGACTCCCCCTTTGGCTCGGCCGACCCCCTTGGGGGTCCTTGGACCCCAAGGCAAGGCTCCCCCTCTCCCCCCTATATATACGGAGGTTTTAGGGCTGATTTGAGACAACTTTGCCACGGCAGCCCGACCACATATCTCCACAGTTTTACCTCTAGATCGCGTTTCTGTGGAGCTCGGGCGGAGCCCTGCTGAGATTAGATCACCACCAACCTCCGAAGCACCGTCACGCTGTTGGAGAACTCATCTACCTCTCCGTCTCTCTTGCTGGATCAAGAAGGCCGAGATCATCGTCGAGCTGTACGTGTGCTGAACGCGGAGGTGCCATCCGTTCCGCACTAGATCGTGGGACTGATCGCGGGACGGTTCGCGGGGCGGATTGAGGGACGTGAGGACGTTCCACTATATCAACCGCGTTCACTAACGCTTCTGCTGTGCGATCTACAAGGGTACGTAGATCGAATATCCCCTCTCGTAGATGGACATCACCATGATAGGTCTTCGTGCGTGTAGGAAATTTTTTGTTTCCCATGCGACGTTCCCCAACACTTCCACCAAGAGAAAAGTTGATTCCCCCACCAATCCCTTGCGGATCTTGTTACTCTTGGGTGTTTGAGCATCCTAGACGGTTGAGGTCACCTCGAAGCCATATTCCATTGTGGTGAAGCTTCGTGGTCGTGTTGGGAGCCCCCAAGCTTTGTGTGGAGTTTGCCCCAACCTTGTTTGTAAAGGTTCGGTCGCCGCCTTCAAGGGCACCTATAGTGGAATCACGGTACCTTGCATCGTGCGAGGGCGTGAGGAGAATACGGTGGCCTTAGTGGCTTATTGGGGAGCATTGTGCCTCCACACCGCTCCAACGGAGACGTACTTCCTGTCAAAGGGAAGGAACTTCGGTAACACATCCTCGTCTCCATCGGTTCCACTTGTGGTTATCTCTAACCCTTACTTTCTGTATGCTTATGTTGTTGTCTATATCTTACTTGTCTTAATAGCTCTCGTTGTTAGCTTCATTAGGGTTCACCTCATTGTCGTAATATTTGTGAACCCATATGTTGTTTACTATAACTTGCTAAGTTTAATTAAAAAGTGGTCGTTGTCTATTCACCCCCCCTCTAGTCAACCATATCGATCCTTTCACCTGGAAACTCCTCTAGGAATACATCAGGGAAATCCTTCACCACTGGTACTTCCTCCTGTACAACTCCTGATAAGGAATTTACTTGAGTTATCTTCGGTACATGTCGGCATACATACTTAATCCTTCTTCCTTCTGGGGTGGTGAGCAAAGTCGACTTACTGGCGCAGTCAATATTCCCTCCATACTTCGATAACCAATCCATGCCTAATATTACATCCAGTCCTTGTGACTCCAGTACTATTAGGTGTGAGGGGAACACATAGTTACCAATCCTCAACGGTAACCGATCACACCATAGGCTAGCCATGTACTCTGCTCCTGGCGAGGTTACTAACATGGGTGACCTAAGGGCTTGGGTTGGCAGGTTATACTTATCCACAAATCCCCTTGATATGTATGAATGCGACGCACCAGTATCAAAAAGAACGATTGCAGTAAATGACTTAACCAAAAAATTACCTATTACTGCATCGAGTTGCGCTTCAACCTCCTCCACGCTAACGTGGTTCACTTGTCCCCTATTTAAAGGGTTGGGCTTCTTCCCAGAGCTTCCATTGCCATTTCCATTCTTTGCTTCACAACACTCCGTGGCATAATGTCCAATATTCCCGCACTTAAAACAAGTAATGTGTCTTAGATCCTTCTTGGCGGGCGTTGCTGGGTTGGAACGGTTCTGTCCATTGCTTCCTCCATTCCCATTCCCATTCTTGGGGCCATTATGATTATGCGAACTCCCTCCATTGGAATCATGGCCTCCATGGTTATGGTGAATGTGTCCTCCCGAGTTCGGGGTAAAACGAGGCCTCTGCTGAGTTCCTGAGTTGTACTTCCCTTGTCCATACTTCCTCTTGCGGTGGTCAATCTGCTGCTGCTTCCCTTCAATCATGAGAGCTCTATCTACCAACTCCTGGTAGTTGTTCAAAGTTGCCACCATCAACTGCATGCTCAGCTCATCATTCAGGCCTTCTAGGAACTTCTCCTTCTTAGCGGCATCTGTAGCGACGTCATCAGGGGCATAACGTGCTAACTTACTAAAATCCTCCACATACTGGCCCACTGTGCGTCCTCCTTGTCGCAAGTTGTGAAACTCGCGCTTCTTCATGGCCATAGCTCCTGCTGAAACATGGGTGGTGAGAAAAGCCTGCTGAAACTGGTCCCATGTGATAGTGTCGATGGGGTAAGTGACTATGAAATTCTCCCACCATGATGCTACGGGTCCATCTAGCTGATGTGCGGCCAAACGCACTCTCTCTCCTCATCTATGCATCCTGCAGTGGTCAACTCCCTTCCAATCTTGCGGAGCCAATCATCTACAACAATCGGCTCGGTGCTACTGGAGAACACCGACGGATTTAGCCTTAAGAAACGGGCTAAGTGATCAACAGGTGGTGGTGGTGGTGGGTTGTTGTTGTTGTTCCCCTGGTTCTGATTCTGTACTAGTAGTTGCATCAGGGTATTCTGCTGTTGGATCAATTGAGTGAGCTCCGGCGGGAAAGCAAATCCGGGGTCATGTCTCGGAGGCATCTGATGGGTTTAGAAAAGGTGAGAAAACAGAATAGAATGAGGTCTAAAGAGAAAACACTACCCATATGCACATGAGACAAACACAATCATATCACTTCAATCAATTCAAACAAGGGCATAGAAACGGTCTAACTATCGTTACAAAAGTGCTTGGACTATACTATATACAAGGGGAAATACTACTACTGATATGGTGGTCGACTAGAAGTTTTGATCAGTGGAAGACTCCGTGATATCTGCTCCAGCTTCATCAACATAGTCATCATCGCTATCGTCAGGGTCTGAGTCGGCGTCGTCGATGATGATGTAGTTCTCCGGACAAGTGGAATCGTCTTCATCTCCTCTTGGCGCGGGGTCTACCATGAATACTTCTAGCTTCCTTGTCAAATCATCATTCTTCTCCACGAGTATCTTCATCTCCTCCTCGTATCCATCGTGTGTAGACTTGAGTTCTTCCTCTAGCTCCGTGATCCTGATTGCTTTCTTCAGATCATTCATGCCTGCGCACATCTGGTTTTCCTAGCGTCGAATGTGCTAGTTTAACTCCTGGATGAAAGCTGCAATGGACATGTCCCTCCTCGTGCTGATCATCTCCCATTGATCGTCTCGGCGCCCACAAATTTGGTAGATAGTATCCTTGAGATCCTGGTGGTAAACTTCTCCAATGCGTCCCATGGTGACGTGGGCTGCCATGCTCTTTCCTAGACTCCAGGTTGGTGCATCAAAGGAAAACTCTATGGGCTCAGTGACTGGCATGAACATCCTTCCTAGAACTTGAACTTGAATCATCCAACGGTCCTCTTCTGGTAAAGTGGCGATGTAGGTCCCGGTGAAGCTTGGTATTCCGATGTTCAGGTACCTAGTAACTTCCTTCAAGTGTCTTCCATAAGGTGTATCTTCATCCGGTTGTGTGAACTTGTTCTTTGCATCCGCCATCCTATAGAGTAGAAAGGGGAGAGGAGTCAGAAAATGGGAAGAGAGGAGTGACCTATGGTTTTAGCTTAGTGGTCGTGTCCTACAGTCAACCTGGCTCTTATACCATCTTGTAGCTACCAGACCTCAAACAGTCTAGTCTCTATGCATCTGTGTCATGCCTGGATCGGTAATGCTGACACACAAAGTACTTGAGGATTTATAACAGAGTTTAAATCACACACTTATTACATCGAATGTCTCAAAAGAGAATCTTATTACAATAATATGGCTTAAGGCCATCTAACAAAGATAACAGCGGAAGGCTTGGAAGATAAAGTGAGTCCATCAACTCCAACGGCATAGTTGAGTGAAAGACAACGACCTATGGCACCTTACTCGACGTGTGAAAAGTCTACAACATGAAATGTTGCAGCCCGAAACGGGTCAGCACATGGAATATGCTGGCAATGTTACACATAGAGTAATGAACAGAATAAATGCTATCACTACATGCATATATGGCTGGTGTAAAGCTCTATGGTTAACAGTTTTGCATAAAGCCAATCTTTATCCTACAACAACGGAATAAGTTTTATTTAACTATCATGGTTGTTGTTAAACATTGATAAGGTTCCTCCAACTCAATCCCAATTAAGCATCATCATTAAACCCAACAAATTAATTTAGAGTGATGAGATCAACATGATAATCCAAGAACCAAATACTCAAGATGTCCATAACCGGGGACACGGCTAACCATGATTAGTTTGTACACTATGCAGAGGTTTGGGCGCTTTTCCCACAAGACTCGAATACATCCATGGTCGGAGATTCGAGACACAGTATTTCCGAAGCATTAACTCTCTACTCTGGGTAGACCGTACCACCTACAACCCACTACATCTGCTAGTCTACCGCTTCAAGAGCTTCACACAAATTACTCAACCATGCCAGAGCCCATATTGACTTGTGGCTGCACACAGAAGTTTCTAGAATGAATAATCTTATGATCCCTTAGAGCCTGGGTGGCGGACCGTAGGATGATCACACGGTTACTCCGGGATATCCTAGGACAACGCTGGATTTCTCCAGGTGCCCTGACAACCACTGGGTACCCCAGGGTGCCTCAAGCAATCCACCCAGATGTGTATTTAAGTAGCCAACTTAAGTGAACCATTAATTAACAATACTCACATCTGTCATGTATAAACTCACCCAATACACGTCTACGAGCATAGCATAGCAATATAAGCATAACGTAGAAGTACTCCCAAAGGTTTGATAATAAACAGGTCAATAGGTTCTACCTCATCATCTACTTCCCAAAACCCACATGTTAATCAGATCCTAACCATGCAATGTTTGAGGGTTGAATGTAATGCAATAAAACTGGGTAGTAAGAGGTATGATCAAAGTGTTACTTGCCTTGTTGATGATCCGCAAAACCTAGAGACTCGTAGTAGCACGCTTCACACTCCGGGTACTCTATCATAAACAAACAATAACATACATAAGCACTCAACTAGATGCATGGGTAAAACTCAAATAAGAGATCTAACCAGAAAGTTCAACTGAAGAACTCCGGTTTGCAAAAAGAATCAAAACAAATGAAGCAAGAAAACTCAAACTGCGAAAGAAACAAGATTCGTTTACTAATTTGTACTAGAGTCAAATTTTACCATACAAAAATCTTGTTGAAGTTGGTTAAACAGAAAGAGGGTTTCGAGACGAAGATCTGGGTGTTTGAATCACCTGATTCTGATAAACGAGCGAAAAGATAAACTAAAACGAAGATCAGGGCAGAAATCATGATTGGAAATAATCGCGGAAAATCCTTGAAAAAAGAAAAAAATTGATGAACAGGCTAACGAACGATCGTTCGCTGTCTGCGGCTAACGGATGAACGTCATTCGTTAAAACGAACATAGGACGAACGTCCACTAATTAAATAAACCGGGAATAAAAATAATAAAACCGATCTAAAAATAGATCTAGGGTTCTAAAAAACGTCGGTTTTTTTAAGAAAACCGGCTACCTCGGCGGTGTTGGCGGCGCATCCGGCGGTGGCGCGGCAGCAGCGGCGGGTGGTGCGGGCAGCGGCGTACGACGGGCGGCGGCGCGGCTGGGGCGGCGGGCGGTTGGGGCTAGGCTTTGGGGCGCCCCGACTCGCCTTATAAAGGTCGTGGGCCGAAGTCCTAGTCGGACACGACCCGTAGGTCGGTTCATTTTTTTAAATAATTCCTACGTGCCGAAGATAAATAAAAAAGTAATACTAAACGGACTCCAAAAATCCTGAAATAAAATTTTCCCCGCCATCTAAAAATATTACGGACAAGGTGAACATTTATTTGGGCCTCCAATACAATTTTGAAGAACACATTTTTTTCCTAATTCAAATAAAATATCAATAAAACTCCAAATAAAATTCTTATTTGATTTTAATATTTTTCCTCCAATATTTCTTTATGTTGGGGAAGTCATTTTATCCCCTCTCTTTTATTTTATATTTAGAAATATTTGAAGAGAAAATAATTAAAACCAAATGATCCTCTTTTCAAATTTTGAGGAAACTCAAATATGAAAATAACGAAATCCCCAACTCTCTCCGTGGGTCCTTGAGTTGCGTAGAATTTCTAGGATAAACCAAATATGCAATAAAAATATGATATGTAATGATGATCTATTGTATAACATTCCAAATTGAAAATTTGGGATGTTACACACCTCCATGCTCATATCGTAGATATTTTATCTTCTTGTCATGATGATCTTCAACTTCACTCTGAAATTGCCTGAACCTTTGAAAATTTCAAACTTACGTTTCATCAAGTAAATATACATCTATCTACTCAAATCATGTGTGAAGGTTAGATAATAACAATATCGATCACGTGCTTCAACACTCATTGGACTGCATACATCAATATGTATGATTTCGAATAAGTAAACTGCCCGCTCCATCGTACCGGAAAGCGGGGTCTTAGTCATCTTGCCCACGAGGCATTGCTTGCATGTCTCAAGCAATTCAAAACCGAGTGAGTTCGAAGATCCATCAACATGGAGTTTCTTCATGCGCTTTACACCAATATGACCTAAGAAGTAGTGCCACAAGATCATCATTAACTTTGCATCTTTTGCATCAATATGATGAACATGTTTATCACCACGATCGAGATTCAATAAACCATTCACATTGGGTGCATGACTATATAAGATATTATTCATATAAACATAACAACCATTATTCTTATACTTAAATGAATAACCGTCTCGCATTAAATATGATCCGTATAATGTTCATGCTCAACGCAGGCACCAAATAACATTTATTTAGTTTTAAAACTAACCTCGAAGGTAGAGGCAGCGTGTCGATGGGGATTACATCAACCTTAGAGACACTTCCAACATGCATCGTCACCTCATCCTTGGAGACTCAACCTTGGAGACACTTCCAACGTGCATCGTCACCTCATCCTTAGCTATTCTCTGTTTATTTCATAGCTCCTGTTTCAAGTTACTAATATTAGCAACTGAACTAGTACCAAATACCCACAGGCTACTACGAGCACTAGTAAGGTACACATCAATAACATGTATATCAAATATACTTTTCCTCACGTTGACATCCTTCTTATCTGCCAAGTATTTGGGCAGTTCCGCTTCGAGTCAATGTTCCCCTCACAATAGAAGCACTTAGTCTCATGTTTGGGTCTAGTATTGGGTTGATTCATTGGAGCGACAACATGCTTGACATCCTTGAAGTTTCCCTTCTTTCCCTTGCGCTTCTTGAAACTAGTGGTCTTATTAACCATCAACACTTGATGCTCCTTCTTGATTTCTGCTTTCGCGGTCTTAAGCATCACGAATACCTCAAGTTCTTATAGCTTGGTAGCAGTGACTTGAGAACTCTGTCAATAGTTGTCTTATCTCGAAGATTAACACCCACTGGATTCAAGCGATTGTATCACCTAGACATTTTGAGCACATGCTCATTGACTGAGCTATTATCCTCCATCCTGCAGACAAAGAACTTGTCACGTGTCTCATACCTCTTAACACAGGCATGAGACTGAAATACCAATTTCAGCTCTTGGAACATCTCATATGCTCCATGGCATTCAAAACGTCTTTGGAGCCTCGACTCAAAGCCGTAAAGAATGGAGCACTGAACTATCAAGTGGTCAGCAGAACGTGCCTGCCAGACGTTCACAACATCCACACACGACGCTTGAGGGGGTGGCATCAAGAACATAAGCCTTGTGTGCAGCAATGAGGACAATCCTCATATTACGAACCGAGACTGCATAATTTCTACCATCATATTTCAACTTAGTTTTCTCTAGGGACATATCAAAATCAGGGGATCTACAACGGGAGCTATTGATCTAGAACCTAATTTGCAAAGAAATTTTGACTATGTTCATGATAATTAGTTTAGTTAATCAAATTACTAAGGAACACTGACTTAAATCAACATCCCTCGGGTTGTCCAAGTGTTACATGATCCAAATTCACCAACCCAAGTCCATGTTGGGGAACATAGTAATATTTCAAAAAATTTCTACGTGTCAACAAGATCAAACTAGTAGAAATCAGCAACAAGAGAGGGAGAACATCTTCATACCGTTGAAGATCGCAAAGCGGAAGTGTTATTATGAACTCGGTCGATGGAGTCGTACTCGCGGCGATCTGATCCAAACACCGAATGTACGGTGCCTCCGTGTTCAACACACCTATAGCCCGGGGGCGTCTCCTCCTTCTTGATCCAGCAATGGTGAAAAAGAAGTTGAGGGAGATCTCTGGCAGCACGACGGCGTGGTGTCGATGGAGCTTGTGGTTCCCGGCAGGGCTTCGTCAAGCACCGCGGAGGAGGAGAGGTGGAGAGGTAGGGTTGCGCCAAGGGGTGGTGATCAAGGTGTTGCAACCCTCCCAAAACCCCCACTATTTATATGAGGGAGGGCGAGGGGGGCGGCCACCCTAGGGTTCCCCTAGGAGGGGCGGCGGCAGCCCTAGGAGGAGGGGGCGACGGCGCCCTAGGGGTGGCTTGCCTCCCAAGTCGGAGGGAGGCAACCCCACGCCGTAGGGTTTTGTCCTAGGCGCCTTGGGCCCTTCTCTGTTGGCTCGCACTAGGGTCCCAGTGGCTGGTTCCCTTCCACTTTCGGCCCATGCAGCCCTCCGGGACAGGTGGATCCTCCCGTTGGACCCTGGTACCCTTTCGGTGGTCCTGGTACAATACCGATAAACCCCGAAACCTTTTCGGTGACCGAAACTGGACTTCTCATATATAAATATTTACCTCTGTACTATTCCGAAATCCTCGTGACGTCCGGGATCTCATCCGAGACTCCGAATAACCTTCGGTAACCACACATACAATTCCCATTACAACTCTAGCGTCACTGAACCTTAAGTGTGTAGACCCTACGGGTTCGGGAACCATGCAGACATGACCGAGACACCTCTCCGACCAATAACCGAAAGCGGGATCTGGATACCCATGTTGGCTCCCCTTGTTCCATCACGATCTCATCGGACGAACCACGATGTCGAGGATTCACTCAATCCCGTATGCAATTCCCTTTGTCTATCGGTATGATACTTGCCCGAGATTCGATCGTCGGTATCCCTATACCTTGTTCAATCTCGTTACCGGCAAATCTCTTTAATCGTTCCGTAACATATGATCCCGTGGCTATCTCCATAGTCACATTGACCTCATTATGATGATATATTACTGAGTGGGCCTAGAGATACCTCTCCGTCACACGGAGTGACAAATCCGAGTCTCGATTCATACCAACCCAACATACACTTTTGGAGATACCTGTAGTGCACCTTTATCATCACCGAGTTACATTGTGATGTTTGATACACCCAAAGCATTCCTAAGGTATCCGGGAGTTGTACAATCCCATGGTCTAAGGAAATGATACTTGACATTATAAAAGCTCTAGCATACGAACTATACGATCTTGTGCTATGCTTAGGATTGGGTCTTGTCCATCACATCATTATCCTAATGATGTGATCCTGTTATCAATGACATCCAATGTCCATGGTCAGGAAACCATGATCATCTATTAATCAACGAGCTTGTCAACTAGAGGCTCACTAGGGACGTGTTGTGGTCTATGTATTCACACATGTATTGCGGTTTCTGGTTAATAAAATTATAGCATGAACAATAGACAATTATCATGAACAAGGAAATATAATAATAACCATTTTATTATCGCCTCTAGGTCATATTTCCAACAGTCTCCCACTTGCACTAGAGTCAATAATCTAGTTACATTGTGATGAATCGAACACCCATAGAGTTCTGGTGCTCATCATGTTTCGCTCGTGGAAGAGGTTTAGCCAACGGATCCGCGACATTCAGATCCGTATGTACTTTACAAAAAGCTATATCTCCATCCTGGATGTATCCACAAATGGACTTGAAGCAGCGCTTGATGTTCTTGGTCTTCTTGTGAAATGTGGGCTCCTTGGCAATGGCAATAGCTCCAGTGTTGTCATAGAAGAGAGTCATTGGGCCAGACACACTGGGAATCACTCCTAGGTCGGTGATGAACTCCTTCATCCAGACTCCTTCTTGCGCTGCTTCCGAAGCAGCTATGTAATCTGCTTCACATGTAGATGCCGCCACGACGCTTTGCTTGCAACTGCACCAGCTGACCGCCCCACCATTCAAAATATACACGTATCCGGTTTGTGACTTGGAGTCATCCGGATCTGTGTCGAAGCTAGCATCGACGTAACCCTTTACGACGAGCTCTTCGGCACCTCCATAAACGAGAAACATATCTTTAGTCCTTTTCAGGTACTTCAGGATATTCTTAAGCAATGTCCAGTGATCCACTCCTGGATCACTTTGGTACCTCCCTACCAAACTTATGGCAAGGTTCACATCAGGTCTGGTACACATCATGGCATACATAATAGGGCCTATGACTGAAGAATAGGGGACGATACTCATCTTTTCTCTATCTTTTGTCATGGTCGGGCATTGAGCTGTGCTCAATCTCACACCTTGAAATACAGGCAAGAACCCCTTCTTGGACTTATCCATATTGAACTTCTTCGATATCTTGTCAAGGTATGTGCTTTGTGAAAGACCGATGAGGCGTCTCGATCTATCTCTATAGATCTTGATGCCTAATATGTAAGCAACTTATCCAAGGTCTTTCATTGAAAAACACTTACTCAAATAGGCCTTTATGCTTTCCAAAAGTTCTATATCATCTCCCATCAACAATATGTCATCCACATATAATATGAGAAATGCTACAGATCTCCCACTCACTTTCTTGTAAATACGTGCTTCTGCATAAGTTTGTACAAACCAAAACGCTTTGATCACCTCATCAAAGAGAATGTTCCAACTCAAGATGCTTGCACCAGCCCATAGATCGAGTGCTGGAGCTTGCATACCTTGTGAGCATTTTTAGGATCGACAAAACCTTCCGGCTGTATCATATACAATTCTTCCTTAAGAAAGCCGTTAAGGAATGCCATTTTGACGTCCATTTGCCAGATCTCATAATCATAAAATGCGGCAATCGCTAACATGATTCGAACGGACTTCAGCATCGATACGGGTGAGAAAGTCTCATCGTAGTCAATTCCTTGAACTTGTCGATAACCCTTAGCGACAAGTCGAGCCTTATGGATGGTCACATTACCATCTGCGCCAGTCTTCTTCGTAAAGATCCATTTATTTTCTATGGCTCGTTGATCATTGGGCAAGTCCACCAAAGTCCATACTTTGTTCTCATACATGGATCCTATCTCGGATTTCATGGCTTCAAGCCATTTTTTGGAATCTGGGCCCGCCATCGCTTCTTCATAGTTCGAAGGTTCACTGTTGTCTAACAACATGATTTCCATGACAGGGTTGCCGTACCACTCTGGTGCAGAACGTGTCCTTGTGGACCTACGAAGTTTAGTAGCAACTTGATTCGAAGCTTCATGATCATCATCATTAACTTCCTCTCTAGCCGGTGCAGGCACTCCAGAAACATTTTCTTATGTTGTGCTACTCTCCGGTTCGAGAGGGAGTAGGATTACCTCATCAAGTTCTACTTTCCTCCCACTCACTTCTTTCGAAAGAAACTCTTTCTCTAGAAAGGATCCATTCTTGGCAACAAAGATCTTGCCTTCGGATCTGAGATAGAAGGTGTACCCAATAGTTTCCTTAGGGTATCCTATGAAGACACACTTTTCCAATTTGGGTTCGAGCTTTTCAGGTTGAAGTTTCTTGACATAAGCATCTCATCCCCAAACTTTCAAAAATGACAGCTTAGGTTTCTTGCCAAACCATAATTCATACGGTGTCGTCTCAACGGATTTAGACGGGGCCCTATTTAAAGTGAATGTGGTGGTCCCCAATGCATATCCCCAAAATGATAGCGATAGATCAGTAAGAGACATCATAGATCACACCATATCTAATAGAGTGTGATTATGACATTCGGACACATCGTTACGCCGAGGTGTGCCAGGCGGCGTGAGTTGTGAAACAATTCCACATTTCCTTAAGTGCATGCCAAACTCGTGACTCAAATATTCTCCTCCACGATCAGATCGTAAGAACTTTATTTTCTTGTCGCGTTGATTCTCTACCTCACTCTGAAATTCCTTGAACCTTTCAAAGGTCTCAGACTTGTCTTTCATTAAGTAGACATACCCATATCTGTTTAAGTCATAAGTGAGGGTGAGAACATAACGATAGCCACCGCGATCCTCAACGCTCATTGGACATTATACATCGGTATGTATTATTTCCAACAAGTCGGTTGCTCGCTCCATTGTTCCGGAGAACGGAGTCTTAGTCATCTTGCCCATGAGGCACGGTTCGCACGTGTCAAATGATTCAAAAAGTCCATCTGTATGGAGTTTCTTCATGCGTTTGACACCGATATGACCAAGGCGGCAGTGCCACAAGTATGTGGGACTATCATTATCAACCTTACATCTTTTGGTACTCACACTATGAATATGTGTAACATCACGTTCGAGACTCTTTAAGAATAAACCATTGACCAACGGGGCATGACCATAAAACATATCTCTCATATAAATAGAACAACCATTATTCTCAGATTTAAATGAGTAGCCATCTCGCATCAAACGAGATCCCTATATAATGTTCATGCTCAAAGTTGGTACTAAATAACAATTATTAAGGTTTAAAACTAATCCCGAAGGTATATGTAGAGGTAGCGTGCCGATGGCGATCACATCGACCTTGGAACCATTCCCGACGGGCATCGTCACCTCGTCCTTCACCAGTCTCCGCTTATTCCGCAGCTCCTATTTTGAGTTACAAATGTGAGCAACTGCGCCGATATCAAATACCCAGGAGCTACTACGAGCGCTGGAAAGATACACATCAATAACATGTATATCATATATACCTTTGACGTTGGCGGCTTTCTTATCCGCTAAGTACTTGGGACAGTTCTGCTTCCAGTGACCGTTTCCCTTGCAATAATAGCACTAAGTCTCAGGCTTGGATCCATTCTTTGGCTTCTTCCCGAAAACTGGTTTACCGGGCGCGGCATCTTCTTTTCCTTCCTTCTTGAAGTTCTTTTTACCCTTGCCTTTCTTGAAACTAGTGGTCTTATTCACCATCAACACTTGATGTTCCTTTTTGATTTCCACCTCCACTGATTTCAGCATTGAATACAACTCGGGAATGGTCTTCTCCATCCCTTGCATGTTGTAGTTCATCACAAAGATCTTGTAGCTAGGTGGAAGCGACTGGAGGATTCTGTCAATAACCGAGTCATCTGAAAGGTTAACTCCTCACAGACCCATTCTCCACCATCTTACAAGTGAAGAACTTGTCGGAGACTTCATATCTCTCGACTCGGGCATGAGCTTGGAAAACCAGTTTCAGCTCTTGGAACATCTCATATGCTCCATGTTGCTCAAAACACTTTTGGAGCCCCGGTTCTAAACTGTAAAGAATGTCGCACTGAACGAGGGAGTAATAATCACCACACGACTGCCAGACGTTCATACGTCTTGAGCCGCTGGGAAAACGGGTGCTTCACCTAGCGGTGCATCAAGCACATACATTTTCTTGGAAGCTATGAGGATGAGCCTCAAGTTACGGAACCAGTCCGCATAGTTCCTTCCATCGTCTTTCAACTTGGTTTTCTCTAGGAATGCGTTGAAGTTCAGTGGGACATGTGTGTGGGCCATTGGATCTACAATGTATATTGTAAATACAATTTTAGACAAAATTCATGATAATTAAGTTAATGTAATCAAATTATTTAATGAACTCCCACTCAGATAGACATCCCTCTAGTCATTTAAGTGATACATGATCCATATCGACTAGTCTGTGTCCGATCATCAGGTGTGACACCCTAGTCATCAATGGTGAACATCTCCATGTTGATCGTATCTTCGTACGACTCATGTTCGATCTTTTGGTCTCTCGTGTTCCGAGGCCATGTCTGTACATGCTAGGTTCGTCAAGTCAACCTAAGTGTTTTTTGTGTGTAAATCTGGCTTACACCCGTTGTATGCGAACGTTAGAATCTATCACACCCGATCATTACGTGGTGCTTCGAAACAATGATCCTTCGCAACGGTGCACACTTAGGGGAACACTTTTCTTGAAATTTTAGTGAGGGGTCATCTTATTTACTACCATCATTCTAAACAAATAAGATATAGAAACATGATAAACATCACATGCAAATCATAAAGTGACATGATATGGCCAATATCATCTTGCTCCTTTGATCTCCATCTTTGGGGCGCGGCATGATCACCATTGTCACCAGCATGACACCATGATTTCCATCATCATGATCTCCATCATTGGGTCTTCATGAAGTCGTCTCGCCAACTATTACTTCTACTACTATGTCTAATGGTTAGCAATAAAGTAAAGTAATCACATGGCATTATACAATAAATTAAGACAACTCCTATGGCTCCTGCCGGTTGTCATACTCATCGACATTGTCATGCCCAAGATGCGACTCTATCCTCAATTTGGCACGAAGGCCTCGTGAGGGATAGAAGCGCATCTCGTCGTGTCGCAAGAATGGATATCGTTACAAGTACATTTACTGAAAAGAAGATATATATATATATATATATATATATATATATATATATATATATATATATATATATAGAATTGGCTTACACTCGCCAAAAGCTACCTGAGAGTCACAGCAGTACAATACATTAACATCATGAAGAAGAGCAGGGTCCGACTACGAACGAAATCAAATGAGAAAAGAAGAACGACGTCCATCCTTACTATCCCAGGCTGCCGGCCTGGAACCCATCCTAGATCGATGAAGAAGAAGAAGAAGCAACTCCAAATGAGCAATCAACGCGCTCGCGTCAAGTAACCTTTACCTGTACCTGCAACTAGTGTTGTAGTAATCTGTGAGCCACAAGGGGCTCAGCAATCTCATTTCCAAAGGTATCAAGACTAGCAAAGCTTAATGGGTGAGGTATGGTTAAGTGGTGAGGTTGCAGCAGCGGCTAAGCATATATATGGTGGCTAAACTTACGAGTACAAGAAATAAGAGGGGGAAGATCTACGCATAACGGACGTGAACTACTGATGATCAAATGAATGATCCTGAACACCTACCTACGTCAGACATAACCCCACCGTGTCCTTGATCGGCAAAGGAACTCACGAAAGAGACAGTCACGGTTACGCGCACAGTTGGCATGTTTTAATTAATTAACTTCAAGTTATCTAGAACCAGTGTTAAACAAAGCTTCCACGTTTCCACATAACCGTGGGCATGACTTTCCGAAAAGATTTAACCCTGCAGGGGTGCTCCAACTAGTCCATCACAAATTACCACAAGCCGCATAGAAATACTCAATCACGAAGCTCGCGATCTCGTCGGATTCCCTAGTGGAAAACCTCAACTCTGAGATTACCCAAAGCATCACCGGAATCCCGATGCACAAGATATCTCGTCAAAGGTAAAACTAATCCAGCACGGCCGCCGACGTGTCGACGATCCTGATAGGAGCCGCGTATCTCGTTCTCAGGACACGACGGATGGAAAAGCCTACAGGTACCAAACCTCGAGTTGCCCCATGGTGTCCCCGCAGTCTGCCCAGTTTGGACCAACACTCATGAGGAGCACTGGCCCGGGTGTTGGTTAAATTATCCTCGGGGTCCGGAAAGTCCCTATGCAATTTTATTAGGTGATTAGGCAAATGTAGTACCAAAGTTGTCCCTTGCCAGACCAGCTTTAATCTAAGACGAATTATCAAGGGGGTCCCCATAACAACCCCGATCGTGTTAGGAGCGCTCAAATATGGAACATAACACCGGTAGCCGAAACTAAGGGGGCAAAGGTGGAACAAAACACCAGGCTAGAAAGGCCGAGCCTTCCACCTTTTACTAAGTATATAGGTGCATTAAATTAAATAACATTTAATATGGTGATATAACGAGGAACCCATGTTTTCACATGGAAGCAACTGCACCTGCAACTAGCAACGCTAACAACATGGTAAGCAAGCAGTAACATAGCCAATCAGTGGTTTGCTAGGTTGAATAGGTTGAAGGTTTTCATGGCACTGTTGAGAGGCTAATATTTAACATGTGGTAGGCAACGAGACATAAACGGTAGCAACGGTAAAACTAGCATGGCAATGATAGTAATGGTATCTAGGGAAATGGTCATCTTGCCTGAGACCCCGCTTGGAAGAAGAATGCCTCGGTGAAGGAGACGAACCGACATAGTCGAACGGGTCCTCACAATTCGGCACGCTGCAGAACTCTATCAAGACGAAGCAAACTGGAAACACAAATCAACACACGGAATTCACCACACGATGCTCAACGCAAATGATGCATGAGCAGCTGAATACATGCAAGTCACGGCATGACAATTCACACAAACAGACACTACACATTAAGTGAAGTTCAATATGCAACGAGTTGCAAAGAGACGAAACTCCATGTTAATTATTTAGTTCTATCCCGATTATATACACGGCAATATTAAATGTGGTTAAACATGGCAAGAGGTGAAGCGTAATTAAACTACCTATCTAGGCATTTAAAATGAGGTCGGAAATGACATATAGCACCTCCGAAACGACCTCACATATTAATTTACAATTCTGTCCTGATCTGAACTAACACATTTAATTAGTTGTTTAACAGCAAAACAAATAGGTTCACGTGATTCTACGCGTCGTTACAATAAATTTACACATAGAGATCTTCTCCAACGGAGCTACGGATCAAAAGATACAAGCACCGCAAGATATGATGGCATGAATGCAATATGTGTGCAACGACGGTCACGAGCACTTCAAAACATACAACTAGCAAGATAAATGAAACTACACAAGATTCTAAGCAAGTTTCATATAGGACACGATCAAATCGGAGCTACGGTTCAACAACTACAAGCAAAACAAGATATCACTATGAACTGCCAAAATCAGCCACATCGCATTTTCTACACCCCACAACTACGAGCTACAAAACTCCAATCTACTCAACCAAGGCATGACACGAAAGAGGGCAAGAAGCACTACAACAAACAACTAACAACAACTAGCATGGCATCATGGAACACTAGGAAAAGAAGTCACAAAATGGCTTCTCACACACAGTTTCAGACTTAGTGAAAAATACACTTCATGAAAGTGCAGTTTTCGATCTGAAGCCATATTGACAGCAGAAAAACCATAAGCTACAGGACTCCAAATGACATGAAAATTCACATCATACTAGAGAATCACAAATTCTACAACTAACTCCACTGGACCAACCTCAAAAGAGCTACATATCACAAGATAGAAGCAAAAGAAAACAGCAACAAAATATAACAGATTCCAGACATAGAAATATTTCAGCACCTCCAAATCAGCACTATTTCTAGCAACTTGAGAGCAAGCAAACCACACCTAAACATGCATTTCTATTGCAACCAAAAATACCAAGGGCTAGAGTAAACATCAAGGATGTGTTTGGATTAGAAACTAGTAGCGTGAATGGTAAGGGAATTAGATCACACTGGTAACAAGGACGTAATGGCCAAATCTCTATTTTGTTTGGTTCATGCGTGTAAATGAATCATTTACGGATCGGGTCATCATGGCGAGTGGCTGAAAAGAAGAAGTGCAGAAAAGGCCACACGAGATGGAAACGAGAGAAGAAGAACAGAAAAGGGCACACGGGATGGAAACGAGAGCAGATAAGGGAGGAGGATGGAGAGCTGACGACAGAAGAAGGAGGATGGAGGAAGGATGAACCTTGCAGCGGACAGTCCGAAGACGAGGGCGAGCTAGGGGCGGCGACCAATGGCAGTAGCGATGGCGAGCTCGGGCGGCGACCAAGGGCGGCGACGATGGCTACCAGGCGTCGGCGGAGCTGGACGAGGAAGAGAGGATCGAGGGGAGACGGAGAGGGCCTCGAAGGGGATTGCGAAGGCGCCGACGCTGGAGCCGAAGTGGATCAGGGAAGCGGCGGCGCTGGTCGTGGAGAAACAGATTGTGGGAGGAGAGGTGCGGTAAGGGAACACTTTATGGGGGGTCATGGGTGGTATCGATCCAAAGCTGGCCTAGAGTCGTTTACGGAGGAATCGAATTACAGTGTGCACGTACCAAACACGTGTAACGTTTTTCATTTCCACCGTAAACAGGTAACGGAGATTTTTCCCCAAAACAAACACCTCCCAAAGGGCAACTCTCTAGTTGACACCTCCTTCAAACGAAGCACGGAATAAATCCTACGAAATAGACAAGAGGGCAACATGGCAAAATATCGCACGAACTAACTTGCTCAAAAGCCAAAACTAATTGCACAGAAAAATCCTATGGATTTTTCTACCCCAAAAACATATAAAACATGTGGGGATGCAACACAAAAATATCGCCGCACGTAAACGCGAGGTAATGTCCTAAACGCGAAAAATAAACTAGCGGCAAACCCCTACGCGCAAAAATACCAACGGCTACTCTAAAATACATGGAAAAGAGGTTCCTAAAACATGGACATTTCTACTACGGCATACGAGCTATTTGAACACGCGTAGAAATAAATGCGGGCACTATCCTAATGAGACAGCATGTAAACCTAGGCATATGGCACGCTAAACCACGTCAAACAAATATGCAAGTTGCAAAATCGTATTCTACGCGCAAAACTACCCCAAAACCATATACAATACGCCTCGATCTGACTAACGGTTAAAAAGTTACGGGCAAAAGAATATACACTAATTTTCTGGAATCTATCTAATTCCGAAAATCACCTAAATAACTAACGGGCCTACAGGTGGGTGCAAAATAGCAATCGGATGCCTGGGCAAGGAATAGGGAACATGGGCAAGGGAGGCTTACCTTGGGCCGGATCAGACCGGCCTGGTCGGCTGGGGATGCTCCTGGGCCAGGGAGCGGCGGCGCACTGGAGCTGGGCCGCGACTGGCGACCCGTGGGCGAGGTGGGCCGCGAGGCCGACGGGGACGACGGGCCAGCGGTGCTGGCGGGCGACAGGAGGCCAGCCCAGGCCCTAGCGAGGCTGATGCCGCGGTCAACGGTGCACCAGCGGGATCGAGATCCCGATCTGGATCGGCACGCTACGGATGCTCCTCCTCCCGCGGCGGCGACCCGCGGGGCATGGTGATGGGAGCACACAGGGCTCGACGGCAGGGTCCGACGCCAGATCTGGAGGGCGCGACCAGCGCAGCAGAACTCCGACGAACAAGCACTCAGCAGAGCTTCGGGAGCCCCTGGCTTGGGCGCACTCAGGGCACGCAGGGGGAGGCGAGCTGCGGTGCGGCTTCGGTGGAGGATGGCGGGCAGCAGGGGCATCCCGGCCGACAACGGGGAAGGCGCCGGGACTGCTCGGGCAGGGGAGGCACTCGGGCTAGGGCACGCGGATCGAGGGGCAGCCATGGGAGGCTCGGGATGCACGGGGAGGGCTCGGGAGAAGCTGTGGTCGCGCGGACATGTCTGATTTGACCACGTACATGTGTGGTAGGTGGGTTTCTAGGCGAATATGATCCATTAGATGTGAATCCAATGGCCAGATTTGTCCAGAGGGTTTGGGCTGCCAGATTTTGAAGTACGAGGGCTAACAGGTGGAGTTTTTGTGGGGGGTGGCTGCAAAATTGACTAGGGGAAACCCTAGTGAAGTGAGAGGGGTCTCCCTTGGGGGTATTACTTATATAGGGTTGGTTTCTGGAGGGGTGGACCTCGTCCGTCCGATCGCGATCCGATGACCACAAACGGAGGAAGTGGCTAGGTGGCGCTAATGGGCTGTGTAGAGTGGTTATCGGAGACGAGAGTGAAAACGGGCGGCGCGGCAACGCGATTTAAAACACCGGGACACGTCCGACGATAGACCGAATACGGTGCCGCTACGGTCGACCGTTCGGGTACCAGACGGACTCCGATCGCGACGAAACTTGACATGCGGCCTACCTATATTAAAATAAGACCGCACGTCAAATCTCAACCCCACCAGAGAAAGTTTTACGCACACTTTTGAATACAAGATTTAAACGTTGCCGCAGGCGCGTGCGAGTGCGGTCGAGCTCAGAACGGACAACGACGAGAACTGGCAACTAACAACGGATGCATGTTTTGAAAACTGGCGGCAACGGAGATGCCGATGCAATGCAGATGATGCGAATGATGCGATGATGATGCCACAAATAAAATAAGCCACACGACGAAAGCGGAATAGAAGGGGAATCTTCTGGAACGTCGGTCTTGGGCTGTCACAACTCTCCTACACTACAAGAGGATCTCGCCCCGAGATCCAAGAATGAAAGGGGGAGAGGATGAGAAAGAACAAGAGGTAAAAATTTAGTCGCTTCTTTAACAAACGAGTGAAACCAACGATCCTTGAAGGTTTTAAAGAGATGAGGACTGATATGAGAAAGAAGCAAGAATTCACGGAAAATTTCGGCAGCACTTCGGTAGGAAAATGGGACAAAAAATTCGATAAGATGGAAGAAATAGACAATATTCACAACCAACAACTAAATATAACAAGGGAACACCGTGATCTTGGTAGAACAACATAATAGACCCAAAAGAGCAACATCACAATGCCTCCGGAACAAGAGAATATGAACTAGCTCATACGGAAGAAGAGAATGAAGAAAAGAATGACAACTACTATCTCAAATGAACTTGGCAAGCATCTTTGCAAGAAGAATTGAAGGGATTTGTTGGAAAACAACAACGAAAAGAACAAGATAGTAGTGGGCTTATGGAAACCTTTCAAACTAATGAAGTAATAACCAACCACTAACGGAAACAAGGATTGTTTCGGGAAACAAGATAAGCAAAACTTCTTACACCAAGAGGATACATTGAAAACTTGGATTAATGACAAGCACAATGATAGGAACAATTCATAGGAAAAGTTTAGGTGAAATCCAAACCAAGATAGCTCAATTAACAAATCATGGGTTGAAATATCTCATGATCAAAGAATTGGTGGATTTAATTATCTCATTCTTGAAAGAAAATCTCTTCGAGGCTCCTACACTAACAAGAATGCTATAATACCACCTCAAAGGATAAAGGAAGAACAATTGCACATTTAAATGTAAGAGAAATGATACTTGAGGTTCTCCAACAAGAATCTTGAAGAACACTTGAGAATGGATTGAAACCTTGATGAACCACCATGAAGGACCTCCGTATACAAATGAATGATGCAAATATATGAAGGTAGAAAAGAATAAGATTATGACCTTACCAAGATTTAGATGAAGCCTCACAAAGAGATATTAAAAGAACTTGGAACTCCGGAAAAAAAGATAAGCACTTGAGAAAAGAATTGATATCATGAGCCACTCTGGAAGAAGAATTGAAATCACTATGAACAAGAATAAGAATTACATTATGCTTATCCTTCACCAAGTTAAATTGATGACAAGCAATGGTTTAGCGTACAACTTATTCTTCTTGAAGAGACAGAGGAGATATATGAGCACAAACTAGAAGAAATGTTGCAAGAAACACCGGTGAGAATTGAAATAATGAGGCCACCATGAATGAATGGAGATACATGAGAATGAAGAGATCATGAGCCACCTGAGAGAAAATCTTGAACAAGGCACCGAAATAACCGAGAGACGAACGAAGAGACAACACTTGAGATGAATTTGAGAACGAAAGCTACAAGCTGAGAACAAACAAAATCTTCTGGATGATGGCCTTCAGAGGATCGAGAATGAAAACAACTCAGAAAAGCACCGGATAGCAAGAAAGGGGATTACTCATGACTGACAACAATTCAAGATGATGCCACAAAGTTGAAATGATGAATATCCAAGAGAATAGATCAAGATTTGAGAGAAAACACTCCTTCGAATTGCAAGCTGAGAATGATGACGAGAAACAACACCACGAATAATTGAGACACTCCGGAATAAAGAAGAATGCAAGGTTGATCCAAATATGAGAATTAACTCAAGTTGATCTTGAAGAAGGAATATGACTGATGGAATTCATATTTACGTCATAGTTGAAAAGAATTAAAGACCTCCGAAAGATTACAGAGCTATATAAGATCCTGGGGAAAAACATGTGGGTTATGGGCCCACTCGAAGAAACCACCATTGAAAAGATTACTAGAACGAGAGATATTGCACCGGTACAAGAAAACTAGATGAGGTTAGCACCTCGAACTAACTAAAGGATTGAAAACCAGAACTTCTGAAATATCTTTAACACTCCGGATAGAAAGAGAGAGGAATTAATAAACAAGATAGGCTGAAAGAATTTCCAATGTCGGAAATAATTTAAGGATGAAAAGGATATGATGAACACAGACAAATGAATTGAAATCACCGGACAAGACCACAAGAATGAATAAGGATGAACACGAATCTCCTGAGAATCTTCACAACGAATCACCGGCTACGACACGGAAGAAAAGATAGCGGAAGCACAAGAAAGAAAACTCTTGGATGAAAATTGAATCACTGAGAATAAGGGCGGGAGGGTGGGAAAAAAGAAAGACAACTTGGGCTAGATGAGATGAACTCCGGAATAAAATGAGAGAATGATCTTGCAAAAATTGGAGAGGATTGAATCCACTTGGAGAGAAACACACCGGTTGAATGGAATTTATACGATGACTCCGGTTGAAAAGGAAATGACATGACAACTCCGGTTGACAAGAATTGATATGACAATTTGAATGAACAAAAGAATTTGCACTCTCACATAAAAATATGAGAACGCCTCTTAGGAAAGATCTGAAATCACCACTTGACATCGAAGCAACTTGAATTACCATATTCCAACAAAAACAAAAGTTGCAGCTTATGAAACAAGCCAGAACAAACTCATGAGAAAGATTTCGTCCGATATTTTCGTGGACAGGATCGCATGGGCTCAAACCTTATAGTAGCCATCAAGTGCAAGGCAATGCACCCGACATACGAGCTTCCCCGAGTCGTAGCAAGCTACAAGGACTCTTTAAGACATAATGAGAACCGCTATAAGTCGACCGTTAACATACGAATCCACTAGATGTCGAACCCCAACCTAACATCATGCATTTGTTGGAAGATTGTCCTATAAGTAACTACTTGAATTCCCACCTAAGAATTCCCGAAATATCTGGTTATGCAATCTGGTACACGGATACAAGGAGTAATAATCACACAACTCCTATACTAACCCATCACCTGTATCACATCCGTCAACACACGACCAGAATCTCGGACCTTCATCTACAAGAGACCCTCGTGATCACAATGATACAAAGTATGGCAGTACTCCTGAACTATCTACACGAGTACTGGGGACATCAGGGTTCTCTCGCCACTACTAGTATTGAAGCAATTACGAACAGCCTACGTTCTCAGATACTAAGAAATCTGAATGATAACGATGTGCTCGCGAATCCCCTGGAGCTGAACTCCCCGGAAGAGATCAAGTCAGACAGGAGGCACCAAGACAGAACTCCATCACATCGGCATCATATAGATTCCAAAAATATCCACATGATCCTAAATTTTTTTTGAGTGAGAAGAGGAGTAGAATTAAAATATTACATCAAGATTCCTCACTAGAGCATAGAAGAGGAGAAAAAAGAATCCTACTCTCCGATATATAACTAGACTCAAATCAGTTTTTCACTAGACTCGACTCGGCCAAGTTCGATCAATCAAGGGGGCTCCTAGGTCGGTAATGCTCTGATACCAACTTGTCACGCCCAAGATGCGACCCTATCCTCAATTTGGCACGAAGGCCTCGTCAGGGATAGAAGCGCATCTCGTCGTGTCGCAAGAATGGATATCGTTACAAGTACATGTACTGAAAAGAAGATATATATATATATATATATATATATATATATATATATATATATATATATATATATATATATAATTGGCTTACACTCGCCACAAGCTACATCAGAGTCACAACAGTACAATAGATTAACATCATGAAGAAGGGCAGGGTCCGACTACGGACGAAATCAAACGAGAAAAGAAGAACGACGTCCATCCTTGCTATTGCAGGCTGCCGGCCTGGAACCCATCCTAGATCAATGAAGAAGAAGAAGAAGAAGCAACTCCAAATGAACAATCAACACGCTCGTGTCAAGTAACCTTTACATGTACCTGCAACGGGTGTTGTAGTAATCTGTGAGCCACAGGGGACTCAGCGATCTCATTTCCAAAGGTATCAAGACTAGCAAAGCTTAATGGGTGAGGTATGGTTAAGTGGTGAGGTTGCATCAGCGGCTAAGCATATATATGGTGGCTAAACTTACGAGTACAAGAAATAAGAGGGGGATGATCTACGCATAATGGACGTGAACTACTGATGATCAAATGAATGATCCTGAACACCTACCTGCGTCAGACATAACCCCACCGTGTCCTCGATTGGCGAAGGAACTCACGAAAGAGACAGTCACGGTTACGCACACAGTTGGCATGTTTTAATTAATTAACTTCAAGTTATCTAGAACCAGTGTTAAACAAAGCTTCCACGTTGCCACATAACCGTGGGCATGACTTTCCGAAAATATTTAACCCTGCAGGGGTGCTCCAACTAGTCCATCACAAATTACCACAAGCCACATAGAAATCCTCAATCACGAAGCTCGCGATCTCGTCGGATTCCCTAGTGGAAAAGCTCAACTCTCAGATTACCCAAAGCATCACCGGAATCCCGGTGCACAAGATATCTCGTCAAAGGTAAAACTAATCCAGCAAGGCCGCCCGACGTGTCGATGATCCCGATAGGAGCCGCGTATCTCGTTCTCAGGACACGACGGATGGAAAAGCCTACAGGTACCAAACCTCGAGTTGCCCCGTGGTGGCCCCGCAGTCTGCCCAGTTTGGACCAACACTCATGAGGAGCACTGGCCCGGGTGTTGATTAAATTATCCTCGGGGTCCGGAAAGTCCCTATGCAATTTTATTAGCTGATTAGGCAAATGTAGTACCAAAGTTGTGCCTTGACAGACCAGCTTTAATCTAAGACGAATTATCAAGGGGGTCCCCATAACAACCCCGGTCGTGTTAGGAGCGCTCAAATATGGAACATAACACCGGTAGCCAAAACTAAGGGGGCAAAGGTGGAACAAAACACCAGGCTAGAAAGGCCGAGCCTTCCACCTTTTACCAAGTATATAGGTGCATTAAATTAAATAACATTTAATATGGTGATATAACCAGGAACCCATGTTTTCACATGGAAGCAACTGCACCTGCAACTAGCAACGCTAACAACATGGTAAGCAAGCAGTAACATATCCAATTAGTGGTTTGCTAGGTTGAATAGGTTGACGGTTTTCATGGCATTGTTGAGAGGCTAATATTTAACATGTGGTAGGCAACGAGACATAAACGGTAGCAACGGTAAAACTAGCATGGCAATGATAGTAATGGTATCTGGGGAAATGGTCATCTTGCCTGAGAACCCGCTTGGAAGACGAATGCCTCCGTGAAGCAGACGAACCGACGTAGTCGAACGAGTCCTCACAATCCGGCACGCTGCGGAACTCTATCGAGACGAAGCAAACCGAAACACAAATCAACACATGGAATTCACCACAAGATGCACAACGCAAATGATGCATGAGTAACTGAATACATGCAAGTCACGGCATGACAATTCACACAAACAGACACTACACATTAAGTGAAGTTCAATATGAATGAGTTGCATATAGACGAAACTCCACGTTAATTATTTAGTTCTATCCCAATTAGATACATGGCAATATTAAATGTGGTTAAACATGGCAAGAGGTGAAGCGTTATTAAACTACCTATCTAGGCATTTTAAATGAGATCAGAAATGACATATAGAACCTCGGAAACGACCTCACATGTTAATTTACAATTCTGTCCAGATCTGAACTAACACATTTAATTAGTTGTTTAACGACAAAACAAATAGGTTCACATGATTCTACGCGTCGTTACAAGCAATTTACACATAGAGATCATCTCCAACGGAGCTACGGATCAAAAGATACAAGCACCGCAAGATATTATGGCATGAATGCAATATGTGTGCAAAGACGGTCACGAGCACTTCCAAACATACAACCAGCAAGAGAAATGAAACTACACAAGATTCTAATCAAGTTTCATATAGGACACGATCAAATCGGAGCTACGGTTCAACAACTACAAGCAAAACAAGATATCACTACAAACTGCCAAAATCAGCCACATCGCATTTTCTACACCCCACAACTACGAGCTACAAAACTCCAATCTACTCAACCAAGGCATGACACGAAAGAGGGAAAGAAGCACTACAACAAACAACTAACAACTAACAACAACTAGCATGGCATCATGGAACACTAGGAAAAGAAGTCACAAAATGGCTTCTCACACAAAGTTTCAGACTTCGTGAAAAATACACTTCATGAAAATGCAGTTTTCGATCTGAAGCCATATTGACAGCAGCAAAACCATAAGCTACAGGACTCCAAATGACATGAAAATTCACATCATGCTAGAGAATCACAAAGTCTACAACTAACTCCATTGGACCAACCTCAAAAGAGCTGCAGATCACAAGATAGAAGCAAAACAAAATAGCAACAAAATATAACAAATTCCAGACTTATAAATATTTCAGCACCTCCAAATCAGCACTATTTCTAGCAACTTGAGAGCAAGCAAACCACACCTAAACATGCATTTCTAATTGCAACCAAAAATACGAGGGGCTAGAGTAAACATCAAAGGGCAACTCTCTAGTTGACACCTCCTTCAAACGAAGCGCAAAATAAATCCTACAAAATAGACAAGAGGGCAACATGGAAAAATATCGCGCGAACTAACTTGCTCAAAAGCCAAAACTAATTGCACAAAAATATAAAACATGTGGGGATGCAACACAAAAATATCACCGCACGTAAATGCAAGATAATGTCCTAAACGCGAAAAATAAACTATCGGCAAACCCCTACACTCAAAAATACCAACGGCTACTCTAAAATACATGGAAAATAGGTTCGTAAAACATGGACATTTCTACTACGGCATACGAGCTATTCGCACACGCGCGAAAATAAATGCGGGCACTATCCTAATGAGACAGCACGTAAACCTAGGCATATGGCACGCTAAACGATGTCAAACAAATATGCAAGTTGCAAAATCGTATTCTATGCACAAAACTACCCCAAAACCATGTACAATACACCTCGATCCGAACAACGGTTAAAAAGTTACGGGCAAAAGAATATACACTAATTTTCTGGAATTTATCTAATTCCGAAAATCACCTAAATAACTAACGGGCCTACAGGTGGGCGCAAAATAGCAATTGGATGCCTGGGCAAGGAATAGGGAACAAGGGCAAGGGAGGCTACCTTTGGCCGAATCAGACCGGCCTGGTCGGCTAGGGAGGCTCCTGGGCCAGGGAGCGGCGGCGCACTGGAGCTGGGCCGCGACTGGCGACCCGGGGGCAAGGTGGGCCACGAGGCCGACGGGGACGATGGGCCAGCGGTGCTGGTGGGCGACAGGAGGCTAGCCCAGGCGCTAGCGAGGCTGATGCCGCGGTCAACGGTGCGCCAGCGGGATCGAGATCTCGATCTGGATCGGCACGCTACGGAGGCTCCTCCACCCGCGGCGGTGACCCACGGGGCATGGCGATGGGAGCACAGGGGGCTCGACGGCAGGGTCCGACGCCATATCTGGAGGGCGCGATCAGCGCAGCATAACTCCGATGAACAAGCACTGAGCAGAGCTTTGGGAGCCCCTGGCTCGGGCGCACTCAGGGCAGGCAAGGGGAGGCGAGCCGCGGTGCAGCTTCGGTGGAGGACGGCGGACAGCAGGGGCGTCCCAGCCGATGACGGGGAAGGCGCCGGGACTGCTCGGGCAGGGGAGGCGCTCGGGCTAGGGCACGCGGATCGAGGGGCAGCCATGGGATGCTCGGGATGCACGGGGAGGGCTCGGGAGAAGCTGTGGTCGCCCGGACATGTCCGATTTGACCACAGACATGTCCGGTAGGTGGGTTTCTAGGAGAATCTGAGCCATTAGATGTGAATCCAATGGCCAGATTTGTCCAGAGAGTTTGGGCTGCAAGATTTTGAAGGACGAGGGCTAACAGGTGGAGTTTTTGAGGGGGGTGGCTGCAAAATTGACTAGGGGAAACCCTAGTGAAGTGAGAGGGGTCTCCCTTGGGGGTATTATAGGGTTGGTTTCTGGAGGGGTGGACCTCGTCCGTCCAATCGCATTCCGATGACCACAAACGGAGGAAGTGTCTAGGTGGCACTAATGGGCTGTGTAGAGTGGTTATTCGGAGACGAGAGTGAAAACAGGCGGCGCGGCAACGCGATTTAAAACACCGGGACATATCCGACGATAGACCGAATACGGTGCCGCTACGGTCGACCATTCGGGTACCAGACGGACTCCGATCACGACGAAACTTGACAGGCGGCCTACCTATATTAAAATAAGACCGCACGTCAAAACTCAACCCCATCATTGAAAGTTTTACGCACACTTTTGAATACAAGATTTAAACGTTGCCGCGGGCGCGTGCGAGTGCGGTCGAGCTCAGAACGAACAACGACGAGAAGCAGCATCTAACAATGGATGCAAGTTTTGAAAACTGGTGGCAACGGAGATGCCGATGCAATGCAGATGATGCGAATGATGCGATGATGATGCCACAAATAAAATAAGCCACACGACGAAAACGGAATAGAAGGGGAATCTTCTGGAACGTCGGGCTCGGGCTGTCACAGACATGCAAGTCGTGAATCCTGTTACAAGAACATGATCAATTTCATACATTACATATATTTCATCACGTCCTTTTGGCCATATCACATCACATAACATACCCTGCAAAAACAAGTTAGACGTCCTCTAATTGTTGTTGCAGGTTTTACATGGCTGATATGGGTTTCTAGCAAGAATGTTTCTTACCTATGTCACAGCCACAACGGTGATATGCCAATTGCTATTTACCCTTCATAAGGACCCTCTTCATCTAATCTGATCCGACTAAAGTGGGAGAGACATACACCTGCTAGCCACCTTATGCAACAAGTGCATGTCAGGCGGTGGAACCAGTCTCACGTAAGAGTACGTGTAAAGTCGGTCCGGGCCGCTTCATCCCACGATGCCGCCGAATCAAGATAAGACTAGTAACGGTAAGCAAGTTGACCAAATCATCGCCCACAACTACTTGTGTTCTACTCGTGCATAGAATCTACGCATAGACCTGGCTCGGATGCCACTGTTGGGGAACATAGTAACAATTCAAAATTTTCCTACGTGCCACCAAGATCAAACTAGGAGAAACCAGCAACTAGAGAGGGAGAGCATCTTCATACTGTTATTATGAACGCGGTCGATGGAGTCGTACTCGCGGCGATCCGATCCAAACACCGAACGTACGGTGCCTCCGCGTTCAACACACCTACAACCCGGGGACGTCTCCTCCTTCTTGATCCAGCAAGCATGACGGAGAACATGAGGGAGAGCTCCGGCAGCACGATGGTGTTGTGTCGATGGAGCTTGTGGTTCCCGGCAGGGCTTCGCCAAGCACCGCAAAGAACGAGAGGTGGAAAGGTAGGTCTGCACCAAGGGGTGGTGATCAAGGTGTGTGCAGCCCTCCCAAAAAACCCCACTATTTACTGGAGGAAGGGAGAGGGGCCGGACACCCTAGGGTTCCCTTAGAAGGGGCGGCGGAAGCCCTTGGAGGAGGGGGCGGTGACGCCCTAGGGGTGGCTTGCCTCCCAAGTCGGAGGGAGGCAACCCCACGCCCTAGGGTTTTGCCCTAGGCGCCTTGGGCCCTCCTCTGTTGGCTCGCACCAGCCCACCAGTGGCTGGTTCCCTTCCACTTTCACCCCATGCAGCCCTCCGGGACAGGTGGACCCTCACGGTGGACCCCGGTACCCTTTCGGAGGTCCCGGTACAATACCGATAAACCCGAAACCTTTTCGGTGACCGACACTGGACTTCCCATATATAAATCTTTACCTCCGAACTATTCTGGAACTCCTCGTGACGTCCGAGATCTCATCCGGGAGTCCGAACAACCTACGGTAACCACACATACAATTCCCATTACAACTCTAACGTCACCGAACCTTCAGTGTGTAGATCCTACGGGTTTGGGACCCATGCAGACATGACAGAGACACCTCTCCGACCAATAACCAATAGCGGGATATGGATACCCATGTTGGCTCCCACATGTTCCACGATGATCTCATCGGATGAACCACGATGTCGAGGATTCACTCAATCCCGTATGCAATTCCCTTTGTCTACCAGTATGATACTTGCCTGAGATTCGATCGTCGGTATCCCTATACCTTGTTCAATCTCTTTACCGGAAGTCTCTTTACTCGTTCCGTAACACATGATCCCGTGGCTAACTCCTTAGTTACATTTAGCTCATTATGATAATGTATTATCGAGTGGGCCTAGAGATACCTCTCTGTCACACAGAGTGACAAATCCCAGTCTCGATTCGTACCAACCCAACAGACACTTTTGGAGATACCTGTAGTTCACCTTTATAATCACCCAGTTACGTTGTGACGTTTGATACACCCAAAGCATTCCTACGGTATCCGAGAGTTGCACAATCTCATGGTCTAAGGAAATGATACTTGACATTATAAAATCTTTAGCAGACGAACTATACGATCTTGTGCTATGCTTAGGATTGGGTCTTGCCCATCACATCATTCTCCTAATGATGTGATCCCATTATCAATGACATCAAATGTCCATGGTCAGGAAACCATGACCATCTATTGATCAATGAGCTAGTCAACCAGAGGCTCCCTAGGGACATGATGTGGTCTATGTATTCACATATGTATTACGGTTTCCAGTTAATACAATTATAACATGAACAAGGAAACATAATAATAACCATTTTATTATTGCCTCTAGGGCATATTTCCAACAGTCTGATTATCACGTGAGATGACGTGGTTTCAATGGTGAACATCTCCATGTTGATCATATCTACTATTTGATTCAAGTTCGACCTTTCGGTCTCCTATGTTGTGAGGCCATATCTCTACATGCTAGGCTCATCAAGTTGAACCCAAGTATTATGCATGTGTAAAACTGGCTTACACCCATTATATGCGAAGAGTCTATCACACCCAATCATCATGAGGTGCTTCGAAACAATGAAGTTTTGCAATGGTCCATACTTAGGAAGAAAACATTTTCTTGAAATTAAGTTATGGCATCATCTTATAATGATACCGTCGTTCTAAGAAAATTAAGATGAATAAAAGATAAACATCACATGCAAATCAATAAGTGACACGGTATGGCCATCATCTTCTTGTGCTTTTCATCTCCATCTTTGAAGCACCGACATGTGCTCCATCGTCACCGGCATGACACCATGATCTCCATCTTCGTGTCGTCACGTGGTTGTCTTGCAAACTATTGTGTTTACAACTATTGCTAATGCATAGCGATAAAGTAAAGCAATTACATGGCATTTAAGAATTGACATGCAAGTCATATGGATCCTGCTGGCTGTCATTCTCATCGACATGCAAGACATGATAACAATTACAAAACATGATCATATCATACATACACATATATGAAGTCACGTCATGGCCATATCACATCACGACATGCCTTGCAAAAACAAGTTAGACGTCCTCTACTTTGTTGTTGCAAGTTTTACGTGGCTGCTATGGGCAACTAGCAAGTACCATTCTTACCTAGGAAAAGCCACGACGGTGACATTCAAGTTGCCATTTAACCTTCTACAAGGACCATGTTTGTCAAATCAGATTCAACTAGAGTGGTAGAGACAGACAACCGCCAACCACTTGCAAAAAAAGTTGCATGTTAGTGAGTGGAACCGATATCTTTTGCGAGGACAAGTAAGGTTGATCTGAGCCGCTTCATCCCACAACACCGCTGAATACAAAATAAGACAAGGGAGGTAAGAAATCTGAACATCAACACTCAAAACTTATTTTTGTTCTACTCGTGGATATCAACTACGCATAGACCTAGCTCATGATTTCACTGTTGGGGAACGTTGCATGGGAAACAAACAATTTCCTATGAACACCCAAGATCTATCTATGGAGATGCATAACGACGATAGGGAGAGTGTGTGTGCGTACCCTTGAAGACTGTTAATGCGGGGACCCCGACTCATAAGTCAAAGTCACCGAATGCACGTGTACAGGGATCCCAGAGAACAATGGCCATTGAACACACATAAACCGAATAACAAGATTCTTACATCCATTACATATCATTTTACATAAATTTTACCGCCATGGACACGTCATTATAGATAGGGTCAAGGAGGCCAAAATACCAACCACTAACTCACAACGGAGATCTTCATCAACAGCGTAGACCCATGCCATCTGCCTTAACCCTACATGCATTCTGACTGGGAAGCGTCCTATATCGCACGTTTGTTACCATGGTACTCTTCATCATATCCTGTTCTCTCATGCTTGGACAATTAAATAACAAGTGGCAAGACAATGAGTACTTTGAATGTACCTGCAAGCAACACATGTTTGGAGCAAGGTAAACGATGCAAGGTATAGCACTAAGTAGGTACTTTGGCGGAAGGCTAGTTTTGAGAGGAATATCATGTCCTACCATTTTGTAAAACCATGCATATACAGGTACAGATATCCATATGATCAAGTCACATATATCAATATAACATAGTATGGAAAACTCCGGTTTAATCATCTCATCATGTCATCTGGCTTAGCTCAAGAATCTCTTTGTCACACACACACACCAAGTTTTGTGACAACATCTGGACATAGTTTAATCAGGACCACCTAACTGTCCTTGACCATGAACACGTATATTCGAATAGTTTTACACTCTGCAGAGGTTGCACACTTTACCCATAAGACTCGAGGAACTTCCGTGTCATCCATGACTCATGCTATATTTCATACCCGAGGTAAGCACCCGAAGAATGTGTTTCCTTTGACAACACTAAAAAAAGAGTCCACTCATTGGCCCACGTCCTTGTGATGCACATCGCACGAGACTCGCTCAACATAGTACCATCCATGAGGGGACACAACAGTGTGCCCGGTGTGTGTAAAAACAGCCATAGTCGCCCTACCTAGAATGACCCCGTATCGACAGAGTGACTCTGGCTTTCTCGCCACTAGTATTGTGGGCTCATAGCTAACACCGACCAAAGTTATCAACAAGGCCACGTCCCATATAAGGGTAGCATGGTCGTACATGTAAGGTTGGGACGATCAGAAAATCTTAAATCTAATCCATTTTTGAAACTACACAAACAACTTGCCTCGGTACACACTTCTTTATCAAGTGGTTACCTAGCTCAACATCTCTCTCGGGCACTAGTGGTACCCGATGGGGTTTTCAATAAGGTATTTGGTAACCATCTATTTTCCATCTCCTGCATATCCCCATCCCACTAGTGTAGCAACTACTTAGCATCATAGCTACTTCCCACCTACATTGTTGGAAATATGCCCTAGAGGCAATGATAAATAGTTATTATTATATTTCCTGTTTAAAGATAATGTTTTATTATCCATGCTATAATTGTATTGAATGAAAACATAGATACATGTGTGGATACATAGACAAAACAATGTCCCTAGCAAGCCTCTAGTTGGCTAGCCAGTTGATCAATGATAGTCAAGGTTTTCTAACTATGTGCAAGTGTTGTCACTTGATAACTCGATCACATCATTAGGAGAATCATGTGATGGACTAGACCCAAACTATGAACGTAGCATATTGATCGTGTCATTTTATTGGTATTGTTTTCTGCGTGTCAAGTATTTGTTCCTATGACCATGTGATCATATAACTCACTGGCACCGGAGGAACACCTTGTGTGCATCAAACGTCACAACGTAACTGGGTCACTATAAAGGTGGTCTACAGGTATCTCCGAAGGTGTCCGTTGAGTTAGTATGGATCAAGACTGGGATTTGTCACTCCATGTGACGGAGAGGTATCTCGGGGACCACTCAGTAATACAACATCACACACAAGTCTTGCAAGCAATGTGAGTAAGTGTAAGTCATGGGATCTTGTATGACGGAACGAGTAAAGGGACTTGCCGGTAACGAGATTGAAATAGGTATGCGGTACCGACGATCGAATCTCGAGCAAGTAACATACCGAAGGACAAAGGGAATGACATACGAGATTATATAAATCCTTGACACTGAGGTTCAACCGATAAGATCTTTGGAGAATATGTAGGATCCAATATGGGCATCCAGGTCCCGCTATTGGATATTGACCGAGGAGTGACTCGGGGCATGTCTACATAGTTCTCGAACCCGCAGGGTGTGCACACCTAAGGTTCGATGATGTTTTAGTATAGTTGAGTTATATGTGTGGTTACCGAATGTTGTTTAGAGTGTCAGATGAGATCACGGACATCACGAGGGTTTCCGGAATGGTCCGGAAACGAAGATTAATATATAGGATGACATCATTTGGTTACCGGAAGGTTTTCGGGCATTACCGGGATTGTACCGGGAGCGACGAATGGGTTCCGGAAGTTTACCGGGAAGGGGGCAACCTACCCGGGGGAAGCCCATTGGCCAAAGGGGTGGCACAACAGCCCTTAGTGGGCTGGTGGTACAGGCCAAGAGGGCCTATGCACCATAAGAAGAAAACCAAAGAAATAAAAAAACGGGAGGTGGGAAGGAAGAGAAGGACTCCACTTTCCAATCCTAATTAGAGTAGGAATCCTCCTCTCGTCCCTTGGCCGGCGCACCCTTGAGGGCTTGGCCCTCAAGGCAAGCCTCCCCCTCCCTCCTATATATAGTGGTGATTTCGGGCTGATTTGAGACAACTTTTGCCACGTGCAACTCAGATCTAGACACCATAGTTTTACCTCTACATCGTACTTCTACGAAGCTCGGGCGAAGCCCTGCAGGAGTAGTTCCTCACCACCACCAGAGCGTCGTCACGCTGCCGTAGAACTCATCTACTTATCCGTCTTGCTTGCTGCATCAAGAAGGCCGAGATCATCGTCGAGCTGTACGTGTGTTGAACGCGGAGGTGCCGTCCGTTCGGCACTAGATCGGAACGGATCGTGGGACGGATCGCGGGACGGTTCGCGGGGCGAATTGAGGGACGTGAGGACGTTCCACTACATCAACCGCGTTTCTTGACGCTTCCTGCTGTGCGATCTACAAGGGTAGGTAGATCCAAATCTCCTCTCATAGATGGACATCACCATGATAGGTCTTCGTGTGCGTAGGAAAATTTTGTTTCCCATGCAACGTTCCCCAACAGTGGTATCAGAGCTAGGTTCATGCGTAGATGTTATCTCGAGTAGAACACAAAGGGTTTTTGTGGACGGTGATGTTCGATTTGCTGCCCTCCTTAGTATTTTATCGATTCAGTGGTATTGTTGGATTGAAGCGGCCCGGACCGACATTATTCGTACGCTTACAAAAGATTGGTTTCATCGATTGACATGCAACCTCGTTGCACAAAGATGACTGACGGGTGTCGGTTTCTCCAACTTTAGTTGAATTGGTTTTGACCAAGGCGGTCCTTGGAGAGGTCAAATAGCAATTTACGCATCTTTGTTGTGGTTTTTGCATAAGTAAGATGCGATCATACTAGATACCCATAGCAGCCACGTAAAACATGCAACAACAAATTAGAGGACGTCTAACTTGTTTTTGCAGGGTATGCTTGTGATGTGATATGGCAAATGATATGATATGATATATTGGATGTATGAGATGATCATGTTGTAATAGTCAAATATCAACTTGCACGTCGATGCTACGATAACCGGCAGGAGCCATAGGGTTGTCTTTAAACTAACGTTTGTGTTTGCAGATGCGTTTACTATATTGCTAGGACGTAGTTTTCGTAGTAATAGTATAAGTAGCACGACAACCCCGATGGCGACACGTTGATGGAGATCGTGGTGTGGCGCCGGTGACAAGAAGATCGTGTCGGTGCTTTGGTGATGGAGATCAAGAAGCACAAGATGATGGCCATATCATGTCACTTATGAATTGCATGTGATGTTAATCCTTTTATGCACCTTATTTTTCTGAGAACGACGATTGCATTATAAGGTGATCTCTCACTAAAATTTCAAGACGAAATTGCGTTCTCCCCGACTATGCATCGTTGCTACAGTTCATCGTTTCGAGACACCACGTGATTATCGAGTGTGATAGACTCAACGTTCACATACAATAGGTGCAAAACAGTTGCACACGCGGAACACTCGGGTTAAGCTTGACGAGCCTAGCATGTGCAGACATGGCCTCGGAACACAAGAGACCGAAAGGTCGAGCATGAATCATATAGTTGATATGATTAGCATAGAGATGCTTACCATTGAAACTATTCTTAACTCACGTGATGATCGGACTTGAGTTAGTGAATTTGGATCATGTACCACTCAGATGACCAGAGAGATGTACTTTTTGAGTGAGAGTTAGGAGATAATTTGATTAGTTAAACTCAAATTATCTTGAACATAGTCTAAGTCCACTTTGAAAATATTTGTGTTGTAGATCAATGGCTCACGAGACAGTCACACTGAATTTTAACACATTCCTAGAGAAAGCTAAGTTGAAAGATGATGGAAGCAACTTTGTAGACTGGGCTCATAATCTTAAGTTGCTCCTGCAAGCTCGGAAGAAGGATTATGTCCTTAATGCCGCGTTAGGAGATGAACCAGCCGCTACGGCCGACCAAGATGTTAAGAACGTTTGGTAACACGTAAGGAGGACTACTCAGTAGTTCAATGTACAGTCTTGTATGGCTTAGAGCTGGGACTTCAACGTCGCTTTGAGCGTCATGGAGCATTTGAGATGTTCCAGGAGTTGAAGTTTATCTTTCAGAAGAACACCCGGATCGAGAGGTATGAGACCTCCGATAAATTCTATGCTTGCAAGATGGAGGAGAATTCGTCTGTTAGTGAACATGTGCTCAAAATGTTTGGGTACTCAAACCATCTAGCTAAGCTGGGGATTGAACTCCCGCAAGAGGCTGCCACTGACATAATTGTTCAATCATTGCCACCAATCTACAAGAGCTTTGTGTTGAATTATATCATGCAAGGGATGAACAAGTCACCCGACGAGTTATTCGCGATGCTGAAAGTCGGAGAGTCAGAACTCCTTAAACAGCATCAAGTGTTGATGGTGAATAAGACCACTAGTTTCAAGAGAAATGACAAAGGAAAGAAGGGTAATTCCAAGAAGAGCGGCAAGCCTGTTGCCAATCCGATGAAGAAACCCAAAGCTGGACCTAAGCCTGGAACAGAGTGTTATTATTGCAAGGGTATGGGTCACTGGAAGCGCAACTGCCCCAAGTATTTGGCTGATAAGAAGGCGGCCAAGGAAAAATCACGTATATTCGATATACATATTATTGATGTGTACTTAACCAGCTCTCGTAGTAGTGCGTGGGTATTCGATACCGATTCTGTTGCTCATATTTGCAACTTGAAACAGGAACTGTGGAATAAGCAAAGGCTGGCGAAGGATGAAGTGACGATGCGCGTGGGAAATGGTTCCAAGGTTGATGCAATCACCGTCGGCATAGTTTCACTCAGTTACCATCAAGATTAGTTATGAACTTAAATAATTGTTATTTAGTGCCCACGTTAAGCATGAACATTATATCTGGATCTTTTTTATTGCGAGACGGTTACTCGTTTAAGTCAGAGAATAATGGTTGTTCTATTTCTATGAGTAATATCTTTTATGGTCATGCACCCAATGTGAGAGGATTGTTCATATTGAATCTTGATAGCGATAATACACATATACATAACATTGATACCAAAAGAGTTAGAGTTAACAATGATAGCTCCATGTTTTTGTGGCACTTCCGCTTAGGTCATATTGGTGTAAAGCGCATGAAGAAACTCCATTGCGATGGACTTTTGGAGTCACTTGACTTTGATTCACTTGACACGTGCGAACCATGTCTCAGGGGCAAGATGACTAAGGCTCCGTTCTCCGGAACAATGGAGCGTGCAAGTGACTTGTTGGAAATCATACATACCGATGTGTGCGGTCCAATGAGTGTGGAGGCGTGCAGCAGATATCGTTATTTTCTCACGTTTACTAACGATTTGAGTAGATATGGTTATGTCTACTTGATGAAGCACAAGTCTGAAACATTTGAGAAGTTCAAGCAATTTCAGAGTGAAGTTGAAAATCATCGGAACAAGAAGATTAAGTTCCTACGGCCTGATCGTGGGGGTGAATATCTGAGTTTCAAGTTTGGTGCTCACTTGAGACAATGTGGAATTGTTTCGCAATTCACACTACCTCAAACACCACAGCATAATGGTGTGTCTGAACGTCGTAATCGTACTTTATTAGAGATGGTGCGATCTATGATGTCTCTTACCGATTTGCCGTTATCGTTTTGGGGTTATGCATTAGAGACAGTTGCATTCACTTTAAATTGGGCACCATCAAAATCCGTTGAGACGACACCATACGAACTTTGGTATGGCAAAAGACCAAAATTGCCGTTTCTTCAAGTTTGGGGATGTGATGCTTATGTCAAAAAGCTTCAGCTTCAGCCTGAAAAGCTGGAACCTAAAGCGGAAAAGTGCGTCTTCATAGGTTACCCAAAAGAGACAGTTGGGTATACCTTCTATCTCAAATCCAAGGACAAAGTGTTTGTTGCTAAAAACGGAGGTTTTCTTGAGAAGGAGTTTCTCTCGAAAGAATTGAGTGGGAGGAAGATAGAACTTGATGAGGTTGTCGAACCACTAATTCCTCTAGATGGTGGCGCAGGGCAAGGGGAAACCCCTGTTGCTACGATGCTGGTTGAGGAGAAAGTTGATGATGATGATCATGAAACTTCAGATCAAGTTCCTATCGGACCTCGTAGGTCGACAAGATCACGTACTGCTCATGAGTGGTACGATAATCCTGTCTTATCAATTATGTTGTTGGACAACAATGAACCTGCGAATTATGAAGAAGCAATGGTGGGCCGGGATTCCAACAAATGGCTGGAGGCCATGAAGTCCGAGATAGTATCCATGTACGAGAACAAAGTGTGGACTTTGGAAGTACTACCTGAAGGCCGCAAGGCTATTCAGAACAAATGGATCTTTAAGAAGAATACAGACACAGACGGTAATGTGACCGATTATAAAGCTCGACTTGTGGCAAAGGGTTTTTCACAAGTTCAAGGAGTTGACTACAATGAGACGTTCTCACCGATAGAGATGCTTAAGTCCGTCCGAATCATGTTAGCAATAGCTGCCTTTTACGATTATGAAATCTGGCAGATGGATGTCAAAGCGGCGTTCCTTAACGGTTTTCTTAAGGAAGAGTTGTATATGATGCAACCTGAAAGTTTTGTCGATCCAAAGAATGCTAACAAAGTGTGCAAACTCCAGCGATCCATTTATGGACTGGTGCAAGCATCTCGAAGTTGGAATAAGCACTTTGATGAGGTGATCAAAGCATTTGGGTTTATACAAGTGGTTGGAGAATCTTGTATTTACAAGAAAGTGAGTGGGAGCTCTGTGGTGTTTCTAATATTATATGTGGATGATATATTACTGACTGGAAAAAACGTGGAGCTTTTGGAGAGCATAAAGGATTATTTGAATAAAAGTTTCTCTATGAAGGACCTAGGAGAAGTTGCTTACATTCTAGGCATTAAGATCTATAGGGATACATCGAGACGCCTGATAGGACTTTCACAAAGCACATACCTTGATAAAGTTTTGAAGAAGTTCAAAATGGATCAGTCCAAGAAAGGGTTCTTGCCAGTATTACAAGGTATAAAATTGAGTAAGACTCAGTGCCCAGCAACTGCGGAAGATGGAGAACAAATGAGTTCCGTCCCCTACGCTTCAGTCGTAGGTTCTATCATGTATGCGATGATGTGCACTAGACCAGACGTCAGCTTGGCCATAAGTATGGCAGGCAGGTTTCAGAGTAATCTAGGAGTGGGTCATTGGACGACGGTCAAGAATATTCTGAAGTACCTGAAAAGGACTAAGGAGATGTTTCTCGTTTATGGAGGTGACAAAGAATTCGTCGTAAAGGGTTACGTCGATGCAAGTTTTGACACCGATCCGGATGATTGTAAGTCGCAAACCGGATACGTATTTATTCTTAATGGGGGTGCAGTAAGCTAGTGCAGTTCCAAGCAGAGCGTCGTAGCAGATTCTACATGTGAAGCGGAGTAGATGGCTGCCTCGGAGGCAGCAAAGGAGGGTGTCTGGATGAAGCAGTTCATGACAGATCTTGGAGTTGTGCCGAGCGCACTAGATCCATTAACTCTGTTATGTGACACCACTGGTGCCATTGCCTTAGCAAAGGAACCAAGGTTTCACAAGAAGACCAGGCACATCAAACGATGCTTCAACCTCATCCGCCACTACGTCGAAGGAGAGGATGTGAATATTTGCAAAGTGCACACGGATCTGAATGTAGCGGACCCGCTCACTAAACCTCTTCCAGGGGGCAAAACACGATCAACACAAAAACTGTATGGGTGTTTGATGTATTACAATGTAAATCGCATGGCGATGTGAGGACTAGATTATTGACTCTAGTGTAAGTGGGAGACTGTTGAAAATATGCCCTAGAGGCAATGATAAATAGTTATTATTACATTTCCTGTTTAAAGATAATCGTTTATTATCCATGCTATAATTGTATTGAATGAAAACATAGATACATGTGTGGATACATAGACAAAACAATGTCCCTAGCAAGCCTCTAGTTGGCTAGCTAGTTGATCAGGGATAGTCAAGGTTTTCTGGCTATGTGCAAGTGTTGTCACTTGATAACTGGATCACATCATTAGGGGAATCATGTGATGGACTAGACCCAAACTATGAATGTAGCATATTGATCGTGTCGTTTTATTGGTATTGTTTTCTGCGTGTCAAGTATTTGTTCCTATGACCACGAGATCATATGACTCACTGGCACCGGAGGAATACCTTGTGTGCATTAAACGTCACAACATAACTGGGTGACTATAAAGGTGTTCTACAGGTATCTCCGAAGGTGTCCGTTGAGTTAGTATGGATCAAGACTGGGATTTGTCATTCCATGTGACGGAGAGGTATCTCCGGGCCCACCGGTAATACAACATCACACACAAGCCTTGCTCTAGGGATTTTGCAAAATGGGCTCTATAATATATATTTTTATAGAAAATGAGCGAATGCACACATTAAATCTGGCATGATTTTAGAAGAATTTAGAAATTGGTTTCACTGGATTTGGAGTTGGGATGAATTTGCTCTAGGGATTTTGCAAAATGGGCTCTATAATAAAAGGAATGATCAAAATATAGCTAGAGCAGAAAATGTTACATGAAAAATGTGCAATGGACACAATTGGATCGGTCATGATTCTAGGAACACCTAGGATTTTGAATCATCAAATTTGGTGTTCATTTGGATTTTCTATGAATTGTTTTTTCTCCATGGAAAAAAATTACCTATGGTCTAGAATGCGCTCTAGGTGCTGAATAGAGACTGGGCTGACCAAGTGGTTCGGCCGGGCGGGAACCGGTAATGTCGAAGGTGCCCCTCGGGAAATATGTTTTCCTCGGGCAAAGGCGGCTCCAGCGAAGCCCGTCTCCACTTAAACTAGGCGAGCCACACCTGTGGGTGGCTCGGCCTCTTTAGTCGGTTGATAGGAGGGGCTTGTTGGTTGACAGGCTGTCCCTAGCAACACTCCTGTGATGGAAGCGTTCAGGATGATGAGGCGCACCCGCCTGACAAGCTCACACCCGCCGGGGAGCACTGGAGAGGGCGGGGGCTCGCTTGTAGCGGAGATTGACGACGGCGGCTTCAAAATCATTGCTCCAGACATCGAGGAAAGGGAATGAAGCGCGGGGGAGGACTGTGGATATGCTGGAGGGGTCTTGGGTGCACCTTAGATGAGGAGGGAGTCATCGGGGAGCTCAAATTCGAGCAACATCCAAGGAGAGCAATGCCGGCTGTGGGGAAGGAGGAGGGTACGGGAGCAAGAGCTCTCTGGTCCAAGAGGTCTATGTGGGGAGAGTAGGCGAAGGGAGCTAAGAGGGGCGCTCGGGGAGGCCTCCTAAAGCAGGGCCAAGACGCACCATAGACTAAGTCCACGAGCGGCTCTCAGGCGAGCTCTGTCGCGGACAGATGAGGGCGAGGGAAAATGCGTCCGACCATGTGGCATCTTGAGGACGCCGAGGCGACCTCGAGAGACATGATCCTGATGCCCAATGGTGTCGGGAGCCTCAGAATAGGCAAGCTATAGTGCAATGTGTATTGTAGCATGTTGCACAGCGTGAGATCTACCCGTGAGGGCATGTCCTTGGCACTTTGGGAGGTGTCCATTTATTTCCAAAGGAATCCAGGGGTGCAAACAAGGTGAATATGGCCAAGGGGGTTCCTTAGTAAAGAGAAAAAGTTGAGAGGGAGAGAAGGAATCTACTGTCCAGAGGGGGTAAATGGAGGTTTTATCCCATCAACTATTGAGCTAGGTGTCTGGGGTTCTTACTGGAGGTAGGAGATGGTCATGAGGGACCGTGGTAAAAATTCAGAGCAAGGAGAACTCATTTCGTGCTCCAATCATTGATCACAAAATTATTGCATGAGGTGTTTGATTATGATTTGAGCTAGGTAACTTGATCTACTTAACATGCGATTTAACAAGAATAAAAATTAGGACCAAATGTACTTGTCAACAAAATTTTGGCACATTTGGAGAAATTGGCCAATGTAAAATATAAAATGCTAGAAATGGGTAGAAACATATTTGGATATATCTACCTAAGCTAAATTGTTCTCCTTGAGGCACCACTTGGCGTGAAGGCATTATAAGGGAATTTGAACACGTCCACAAAGTTTGAGACCAAATGGAGGAAGTTGGCAATGTAGATTTATCCAAATTTGGAACTAGAAAGAAAGGGTGTTGGGGCATTTTTGTGAACCAAAATAAGTTAGATTGATATGAAACTTGGCAAGGTCATCACATATGGCATATGTGACCTGCTCGACTTTTCATGGATTTATTGGACAATATTTCTTATATAAATATTTCAAATACTTTCCAAAAAGGTTTTTGGAGGGTTTTACCCAATATTTTGAACATGACCATGTGTTGAAACTCACATATATGGAACATATATGTCTAGTGAGTTTCCCTAAATTTTCTCAAATATTTTGGAATCATTAAAATAATTCCCCCCCTATAAAAGAACATTTCTGGACTCATAAATAGGCATTTAAATAAAATACAAAAAACTTTTAATTTTTTTGGGGGTTTGGGAAGTCTTTTGGATAATAGGTTTCAAATAAAATCTTTGGTGCAAAACATTTACCCTAATTCGAGGACTTGTAGTACAAACCTCAATTTAGGGGGTTTTGAAAACCTAAATCAAATAAATGACTTTTTGGTCAAAATAATATATTTTTTAAATAATTTTATGTCCTATACACATGTCATGATCATTTGGTCAAAGATTTGGATCAAGGATAGGAGTTTTGATTGTGGTAGGATTTTTGTGAATTAAAACACAACCAATTAGAAAAGCAAATAAAAATCGACTCAAGTATTCACATGCACACAAAAAGTTTTAATTGGTCCAAATTTTTGAGCTATGTTAACATAGTCATGAGAGGCAAAACACAGGATGTGACGGACCCACCCCCCTTACAAGGATCTTGTCCCCGAGATTCCTAGGCTAGGCGTTGGAGAGACATGGAATTTCGGATATGATGTAGTCTTGACGTTCCCATGTTGCTTCTTCTTCCGTGTGGTTACTTCACTGGTCCTTGAAGTGCTTGATGAATGAGGTTCATGTAAGGGTTTGCCTTGTCTATGTATTGCAAAGTCAGAATGCATGCCAAAGTAGTGTGTATGTGTGCTGGTCCCGGGGTTACCCACCTTGGTTAGTGACATCTAGATTTCTCAATCTAGACTAGAAGGATTAGAGTCTTAGTGTAGCCTTCTCTGGACGGGGAAGTCATTGACTTCCTTAAAGTAGGTGATCTTCAATCGTAGGTGGTCTTCATCCTTGAGAGTGTTGAAGCCAGTCAACGTAGGCTTCTCGCCGAGGGCTTCACTTGAGTAAGCTCTGAAGATACACTCTTCAGTCATCCTTGGTCATTTGTCTTCATAGTCACGGAAGTGCGTCACGAGTGTGTCTTTGAGTGTTTGGTTTACTTCTCTTTTTGTAGCCATTTTTGGAAGGTTTGGGCTGAGTCTCGTCTATAAGACTTAACTTAGAGGTTTGGTAGCAAAAATGGGTTCCTCCCTATGAGGATGTCTCAACGAGGTTTTTAAGTAGGCTGGTTATTCAAAAGAGTAGAATAGCCATCTAGTGTGCAAGGTTTTGAGGCTTGGACAAGTGGAGAGGACTACCCTCAGCAGGAGGTCTAGTATGACCTAAATTGTGTCATGTCCTTAATCGGACTGGAAAAAGGCTAGTGGTGAAGTCATGACAATTGTCCCACTCTGTTCCAGGTTCTAAAGTGAGTAGGGAAGTCATGATCATAATACATTACCCGGGTGGTTACCTTTACAACTTCTCAGTCCCTTCCTAGTCAGGAACTAAATGGTTACCTTTACAATAGGGAACTCCTTAATTTCTCTTGATGTCCAAGGGCGTTATCTTGCTTGAACGTCGGTGCTGCTTGACATAGTCTAACTGAGGTGACTAGCGAGAGAGTGGAGTTTGACTTCTCTTGCTTCTTCTTCTTCGTTGTGGCTCCCAAACCGTAGTGGTTCTTGATCTTGTTTGGGTTAAGAATGTCTTCTACTATAGGGCGAGTACTACGAGGAGTCCTTCTTAAGGGTAAAAATCTGCACTTGAGAAACCTGGCAATCGGTGCCTATGGGGGCTTGTCTAAAGTAGGACTAGGTTTTTCCTTACTCTCCTTGGATAAATAAGTATGTGATCCGTGAGGATACCAACATATTTCCCCAAGTATCACACAATCACATTGTTCGTGGGATATGTGAGAGGAGCGGTCATAGGCCAATTAAAAAGGGCTTGAAGGTATATCCATTAACCATAAGGTGCAGATGGTGTGGCCTTGGGTGAGTCTCGAGAATGACTTTTAGACTCGCAGTATTTAAGTCAGCTTGCTCTTGAGAGCAATCTCGGGAACCAATCTTTAGCCAACTACTCTTAAACTTCTCCACGGGGTTACTTGTCCACGGGGTTTGTGCTTCCAGGTGGTTACTTGTCCACGGGGTTTGTGCTTCTTCATAATCTAGCTCTTCGTGCCCACATTCCTTATGGACAAAATTGTCACGGCCCTAGATTATTGCTTGTAGTTAGTGGCAACAGTGAGCATTCATGCATGCATTTAAATCCTTTTGAAATTGAAATGAGGAATGATGAAGCCTCAAAATAAAATTCTATTAAATATGGAATATAAAAATTGTCCCAAAGAGATCCAAGAAAATGTTCCTCTTGTTTTATGAAATATTGGCATGAGGTAAAATTCAAATCTATATTTTTGGAATCACAACAACATTTGATTTTGGGCTTTTGAGTTAATATAACAATTATTTTTCCATGGATTTATATTTATTATATATAAAATATAAGTCCATTAATTCTGAAACTTTTTTTGTGCCATGGTTAAATCCATTGGACTCATCTGCAAATTATCAGAATTTTATAAAATGGTTTGGTTTATTTTTAAAACCCAAAACAAATGACAAAATAATAGAAAACTGAAAAAAAGAGAAAGAAACACTGGGCTTACGTGGCAGAAGAGGCCGAGGCCACCACGGGCTAGACCATCTTCTTCCGCGTCCCAGTAGGCAGAGGAAAGCCGTGGAGAGAGCGCCGAGCTCCCAGCCACCTCCTGCTTGCTCTTCGCCAGCGCGACGGGCCAGATAGGTCTCCCGCAGCCGTTTGGATCGAGCCGACCCTCTCATTCCTCTCTCTCTCGTTTTTTCGCCTCTCCCCGCCATGCCCGGGCGCTACAGTCACCGCCGCTCGCAACCATCGTGGCCACCTGCCCCCTCTAGCCCAGCCACTGTGTCCCCTAGCTCCGTCGTTCTCCTCCCCATCTTGACCCAGAGGAATCGAGCTCAAACGCTCTCCACCGCCGTCTCCTGCATCATCTTCATCGCCGGCCACCGGAGCTCCTCGTCGATGATTCACCGCATGCAGGACCTCCCCAAGCCCGCTGACCATCTGACCCCCCTCTAGGTGAGCCCCTCTTGATTTTCCCCAAATCCCCATGCTCGATTTTAGTCGGCAGCCACAACCACGCCAAGCTTCCGAGCCGTCGTCCGCCATGCCCGGTGAGCTCCAAGATCTCGAACCGCTCGTCTCCAACCCGTGCGCCCTGCATGCTCCTGGTCATTCCAGGGTGCCATTGAGCCCCTCATATGGCATCCCCGTGCCTGTATCCTCGCCTGTTTCGGAGCCCAAGCTGCGACGCCGTCGTAGCTCGTCGCTGGTGCTTCTTTGACCACCGCTCGACCTATGGTTGGGTCTAGTGGATGCACGCGGGGGAGAGGTTCTCCCTGGTGCGCTCAGTGCGTCAAGCTGCTGCCTGCAGCACCACTCCGGCCGGATACCGTCATGTTCCATTGTCGCCGACGGCTAACCGGCGGTGGCTGACGTGCCGCCTCATTATGGTTTAATTTTCCCCGCTAATTAACCCCCGCAGAGGCTTATACTTGGTCCTACAGCTGGTCAAAGCAGGGTCAACCGGGGACTAATCCCTGGTTTGCCTATGTGTCACTGATGTGTGGATCCCACACGTCACGTTTGACCTGGACCGCCCGTGCCGATGTAGCGTGACTTACTGATGACGCAGTAATCCATTTGTGGATTTATTGAATCCCAAAAAATACCTTAAACTTCTAAAATGCATAGAAATTAATCTATAACTCACATCAAAATAAATTATATATGAAAAATTATCGAAAAAATGCAAGGAATCTGTTTATGCCATGTTCATGCATGTTTAAACAAGTTAACATCACCAAGTAGGCCATTTCATGATTAGGACCAATTTGATAAATATTTTGGAGTTGGAATTAATGTCTAATTGAATTCCACTTCAGTTAATATGACCAAATATTAAGCTAGGTGATTTCAGTACCTTAGCATGCCATATCATACATCATGTTCGGTGCATTGCATTGGATGTGTTCTTTTCTTCTTTTGTCGGTGTTGTTCCTTCTCGGTAGACAATTGTTCCAATGATGTGATCGTTGACATTAATGAAGAGAAGTACTATCTTCGGAACTGTTAGGCAAGCAATCCCCCTTGAGCATTCCAATACAATCCTACTCTCTCGCTCCTGCTCTCTTTTATTGCATTAGCACAATCACGATTCAAGTGTTACATGTTCTGAGTAGTTGAATCCATTCCTCTGCATGACCTGTTTTGCCACAGTAAATAGTTGAAACCACTTAGCATGAGTAGCAACTTCTTGAGCCTTCATGTGGCTACTCATCCATGCTTCCTGCTATGCCTGCTATGCTTAGAGTCGTGTCGGGTCTAATCCATCTGAGTGATGAACCGGAATGGCTGTGTTCATGTCCTAATGTGTGAGAGTAAAGTGTGTGAATCCCATTTCGTAAAGGTAGTGATGATAGGCCATGTAAGAGTACATGGCAGGTTGTCTCATTGGGACCGCCCTTAAGAACTGAGTTATGTGTATGTTATCCAAGACAAGATACTACCACACATTGGGATACTTAATTGACCCTCTCGGCTTATTAATCGCCTAGATCTCTGTCCAGGAGTTGCAACTAGTTTCTGGTGTTTGTAGGAAAAGTGTTGGAGGCCGTGTTTAGCTCTACCCGACGGGGTAGGCTTCAGTGCGGTAGATACACAGTGGCACGGTGTACCAAGTGGCACCCGGGCGGTGGGCTGGTGGAACCCTACGCACATCGTTTGAGGTTATAGAGGAAACTTCGGCTAGACTTCCTTGCGGGTTCAGTCTCAAATAGGTGATAAACCTTGACTAGGGTCTTTGTGGTTAACGGTCGTGGCCGACACCCAAACTAGTGCTTCTGCTTGAAGGTTGCCGAGATGCATGACGTGCATATGGTGATAAGTGGTGAGAGCGTGTGTGAAGAAGTATACACTTCCTAGGTGAATTAATCTATTTGAATAGCCGCGTCATCGGATATGGACTACTTGGAAAGATTACATGGTACATAGATAACTTGAAATGGATACTCTAAAACATGCTAGATAAGTGTGAGTGCTATGGATGGCCTTCTCGTAGGGAGACGAGAGTGGATCCATAGTGGTGTATTGATTTGGTGAATATGTGGACTCGTGTGCGCTACCCATCTCAAAGAAAGTGTTCGTGGTCATAGTAGAGGTTAGCCAAGTGTCAAAGTTGGATTGCCGCAATTAAACTCCACAACCCCTTCATTGATACTGATGCATATGTAGATAGTTCTGATGTAAGTCTTGCTGAGTACCTTTGTACTCACGGTTGCTTAATTTATGTTTTGCAGCGGAGACCTTAATCTCACTACATGTTTCTATGTGATGAGTTTGACATTGACCGGAATAGCTTGGGAATCCCAGATAGAGGTCTGGCACCTTTGGTAGGGTCATTGTAGCTTTTCAGGCTCTTCCAGCTGTTTTTAGTAGATGTCTGTACCCAGACATGTAACTTCCCGTTGATGTTTGTATGCTCTGAATGTTGGGTCATGTGACCCCCTCTGTTTGTACCATTATACGATGTTAGCTCTTCGGAGCCTTCTAAATAAATGATATGTTGTAGAGTTATCTTGTGATGCCATGTTGGATCTACACATATCGTGCATATTGCATGTATATTTGAAATGCATTGATATGTGTGGGATTCAACACCTAGTTGTGTGCCTTTAGTAGTACTCTTTACGGGGAAATGCCTCTTTGTGCTTCCACCGAGCCTTGATAGCTTGCTACTGCTCCGGACACATTGATTGACCGACTTGTATCCTTATTTTCTACCGTGTCTATCCCCTCGGGGAAATGTTACATGGTGTAATGGAGTCCCTGTAGCTTGCTACGACTCGTCTACACACGTTGTTGACCGACACCTTCTTTGCTGGGTTATGTATGCATGGCTGTGTATGGATGTGCCACTTGGGTTTATAACTAGTCATGTCGACCCGGGTTCTCTGTCGCTCGAACTCTGGCGACATATGCACATACGTGAGCCAAAATACGTAAACAGTCCTAGCCAGGTAAGGTGGCAGCCGTGGGGGCTGCAAAGTCATGTGTTGTGTTACAGGATGGGTTCTTATGACTTAGGATCGGGGTCCCGACAAAAATGGGTGGTAGTCAAGGTTGAGTATTGTCCAAACTCTTTCGACTTAGAACCAAGGCCTATGGTCATGATCCCACCATGTTATGGCTCGGTAAAGCTTAGGGGTTTCAAAGATCTTAGGATGTGAATGAACGTCTATCATCTTATCCTTGAGCACAGTTCTTGGATGCCAATAGTCCTACATATTACTTCAAACAAAATTCATTTTATTCCACCGAAACATTACTTTACGTAAGTCAACTCCAATCGTCACTCAGGTTATTCATATCCTCATCACTCTCGAAAGGACTAAACAAAATCATATATGTCAACTATAGCTATCTCATATGTATCCCTATCTAAAAATCCTCTAGTGGAGCATACAACTGCTAATCTTGAATAAGGCACTACAAATTAAAGTGTTCAACTAATCTATCCAAGGTCAAAAGCATAGCATCTTTTTCCTATCGACAATAGTTCTGGCATAAACGTTGCACAATCAGATATATTCAAGGTGGTGATGAAAGCACCAAACTATTCCATCATTTAGCTAGTGAACGGCACATGCATAACTCCATTGCATCTCTGTCTCTCCTTGATGGATCTCTTGTTGAGGATCATGAGGTTAAAGCTGAAGTTATTTACCAGGCATTCAAATCAAGAATGGGTGTTTCTGTTTATCATGAAATGAAGTTGAATCTAGACAACATCATCCAACCCGTGAAAAACCTTGAGGGTCTCTCACAGCCTTTCTCAAAAACATAGATTTATGAAGTAGTGGCTAAAATGCCCATAGATCGAGCTCCAGGTCCTGATGGGTTTAATGGTTGTTTCTTAAAGCACTGTTGGGATTTGATTGCACCAGATTTCTATAATTTACGCACCAGCTTTTGGGAAGGATCCATTTCTCTGAACTGCTTGAATGCTTCTTCGATCACTCTTATCCCAAAAAAGATGAACCCTATTTCGGTTAATGACTACATGCCTATATGTTTGCTGAACTGCATCCTGAGGCTCATCACAAAAATTCTTGCGGATCGCCTTCAAAAGGTCATTCTATCTTTGCTACACACAAATCAGTATGGATTTATAAAAGGTAGAACAATCAATGACTGTCTTGCCTGGGATTTTGAATATATTTTCCAATGTCAGCAATCTTGAAATTAAGTGATCATCCTAAAACTAGACTTCAAAAAAGCTTTTGATCTCATCGAACATGATGTCATTCTTTTGATGTTGGAAAAGTTGGGATTTGATTCTAAATGGACTCACTGGATAAACTCTATTCTTTCATGTGGTCAATCTTCGGTTCTGTTAAATGGTATTCCTGGAAAAAGTTTTGGCTGCAAACGTGGAGTTCGATAGGGGGATCCAATCTCACCTCTCTTATTTGCTATAGCTTCTGATCTACTGCAATATGTTATCAACAATGAGTACAATGAGGGAAGACTGCAGCTTCCAATTGATCGTTCTGGAGCATATCCAATTATCCAATATGCGGATGCTACTATTTTGATCATCCCAGCTTGCCATCATCAGCTTGCTAACCTCAAAACAGTGCTAAATGACTTTGCTCTATCCACTGGGATTCAGATAAACTTTCAGAGATCAAATATTATTCCAATTAATACTTCTACTGAGAAAGCCTCACAACTTGCAAGTATCTTTGGATGCTCGGTTGGATCCTTCCCATTTACATACCTTGGTCTACCTCTAGGTACCACAAAACCATCCATGAATGAACTCATGCCATTAATAGATAGAGTACAACGTCGCATCTCTAGTACATCAACTCTTATGTGTAATGGTCAGAAAATAACTCTCATCAATTCAATGGTATCTTCAATGATTACATTTGTGTCCTGCACCCTCGAGCTGCGTGTTAAATTCTTTGATATGTTTGACAAGATTAGAAGGAGATGTTTATGGCACAAAAGCAATGAGCATGGTGAATCCTGTAATTCTTTGGTTGCTTGGAGCAGAGTATGCTTCCCTAAAGACAAAGGAGGCCTTGGAGTGATTAATAGCAGAATACATAGTCAAGCTCTTCTTTTGAAATTCTTGGACAAGTTTTACAATCATGCTGACCTCCAATAGGTAAAGTGTGGCTCTTTCTGGTGGAGATCTTTGATCAAACTAATGCCTATTTACAAAGGTCTATCCAAATGTGGAGTTCAAAATGGTAAGCATGTCTCCATGTGGCATGATAACTGGAATTATCTTGTACTGGCTGAAAACTATGGATGCTTATTCTCTTATGCAAAGGATGAAGATATATCAGTCCACTCATATTATGCTATTGAGGATTTGAGCCTGCTATTCCATCTGCCACTTTCCCCTGAGTCTCTCTCTGAATTGCAAACTATAAATAGTTTAAAACCCACAAATGTGCTACATTCTCAAAATGAAGATGTGTGATCTTACCCATGGGGCTCTGTCTACTCGGCCAAGAAGTATTACAAGCACTGTCAGAGACACATTACCTGTCCACGGCCATTCAAATGGATATGGAAATCAAAACTTGAAATGAAAGTGAAGGTTTTTATGTGGTTCTTACTAGCTGACAGATTGAACACTAGGAACATGTTGAAAAGGAGACACTATCATATTGATGACATAGAAACCTGTGTTCTATGCACAACACAAGAGGAAGAGACCATTGATCACTTAATCTTTAGTTTCTAGTTCACTCAACATTGCTGGGCCAAGATTGGCATATCTTATAACACCAACAACTCAAGAATTGAAGCTACAATCAGAGCAAAAGAAAAAATTTCTGGCAGACTATTCTTTGAAATATTCACTATTGCTACCTCGAATATCTAGAAAGAGAGGAATAACTATATCTTCAATCAGATCAACCCTACTCATAACTCCTAGATTGAAAGGACTAAGGCTGATCTTAATTGGCTAAGATATAGAGTACGTACTGATCTTAGTGATTATATCACTTCCATTGTAAACAATCTTTAGACTAGCTTTATCTTGCTCTTTCTCTTTCTTTGAGGAAATTTCTCCTCTTCGTGTAAATATTACTTATTATAATATAGCATAGTAGGAGCCTCTCCTACTATTTTCTAGTAAAAAAAATACCAATCCAAGATCTTGTATGAATCCAATCTGGCGGTCCATCAATCCCATCAATCATTACATGATCCACTACTCCTATAAATCCAATATTGATGGTGTTCCATATATTCTTCTAGAGTTCCTATAATCCCAAATCGTAGGACTATCTTATAACGGTGTGTCGGGGATATGACACCACGGTGTAACCCGCTGTTAGGGACGGGTTATACCATAAGTAGCTTAAGAAGCATATGCGCGATGGGCCAAAGAGATGACAAAGGCAAGTAAGAATACTTACCAAGTAAAGCCTCCTCGTGGCCCAGTACCTGAACATGGTGACTCAAGGTCTAGGAGGTGGAAGACGCGAGAAGCTTTCCCAACTTGGAAACAAGATAAGGTAGAATTATAATAGGTCACGAGATGTAATATGACTCGGATTCTTGTAAACCCGGGGCCTGGACCTGTATATAAAGGGGAGCCCCTGAGGTCCATAGAGAAGGAGGAGGCAAATATCTAAAGCTAGGTTAGCTCTTCTGCTCCCTTGTAATCAAGATCACCATCAATATAGACACAAAAGCATGACGTAGGCTTTTACGTCCATTGGAGTGGTTGAACCTGGGTAAATCTGTCTCTCGTTCCTGATCAACCCCTTCGAGTCGCCACACAGCGATGATGGACTCACACCTAAGTCCTTCCACGAGGACATCTACCATGAAAAAACCATGAAAGTTGGCACCCATAATGGGGCTATCGCAAGGTGGAGTTGAGTTCTTGGAGGGAGCTCTTCCAGGTTCCGGGAGCTACGTGGCGGGTCGTATGACCAAGATTCGCCGCGGCAAGATCTACATCGACGATTCAAGCTGGGGCCTCGACGCCAACTGAATCGAGTACAGGTTCCGGGCCCCCTTCGGCAAGTTCCACATCTTCATCGGCAAGATCAATGAAGCGACGCCCAAGCTGGACATTTGCAACAGCATCGTCGAGACAGATCACCGGGTTCGACCCGACCGACGTGGAGTCGGTTGAAACCGTGCCATCATGGAGAATACCGTATTAGTACGTCCTCTCAAAGGTGGGAAAACTAAAGGACAAGGCAACAACAAGCGGAAGCAGCCCGATGGCGGGGCAGAATCCGCAATCAGTACTAACAAGAGTTTTAGCGTCGGATCGATTGTCCTGGAAAGATTTATCAGGAAAAGAGGACGCGCAACTACGAGGATGTGCTCAGAGCACCTTGTCCCAAGAATAGCACTCAAGGGAAGCTGGCCAATCATTCATGGGAAAACTGCTATATCATGTAGGATTTCTAGAACTGGGTTCTTGAGAACCGCAAAGGGGGACATCCGGGTCAGCACTCCACTGGCGGGTCATATGGGGATCTCAAAGAACCACATAGTGGTCAGTACCATGTCTTCGCCACCAATGCTGACAAACGAGACCGTAAAATCAAAAAGAGAGCTATCAGCAAGGCTGAGCCGGCGTTTCCCGAGTATCTTCGTTGGTCTGAGCAGCCGATCACCTAGAGCTGGGAGGATCACCCTACCCGGGTTGACAACCGTGGAGATCTGGCCATGCTGGTAGCACCCTAGGTGGGTGGTTATATCCTCACAAAGGTCCTTATGGATGGAGGAAGCAGCATCAACATACTGTATTATGACACCTTTCGACAAATGAACCTCCCTGAGAACAACGTGGAAACTTCAACAATCGTTTTCCATGGCATCGTCCCCGGGAAGTGAGCATATCCAGTTGGGCAGATTAAGCTTGGAGTGGCCTTTGGTGATGAGTATAATTACAGGTCGAGCCTTTAACCTTTGAGGTGGTGAAGATACCGAGCCCTTATCACGCTCTCTTTGGTATGCCAGCTTATGTGTGCTTCATGGCTCGCCAGTGTTATATCTACCTCAAGCTCAAGATGCCAGGTCCCAATGGCACTATAATAGTGATAGGTGATAGGAAGATGGCAGAAGAGTGTGAGTATGGGGACGTAGCCTATGCTGAGTCGGAATGCACTGCCGAGGAACTAAAGTTTTACACGGCTAATGTTTACCCGGTTGACATGAGACCTATCAAGAAGTCAACTACTAAGTCCAAAGAACTTCTCAAGTTCAAGCTGACTGAAGATACCAAGCAAGTTGACTTCGTTTCGGGTGACTCATCCAAGTAGTTCACCATTGGGACCGGTTTGGATCCGAAATAGGAAAGCACGTTCATCGAGTTCATCCATGAGAATCGGGACATCTTTGTATGGAATCCTTCTGACATGCCTAGAGTATCGAGGGAACTCGCTGAGCACCATCTTAACATGGATCCAAAGATGAATCCAGTACGGCAGTACCTCCATTCTTTTAACGAGGAGAGACGCAAGGCTATTGGAGAAGAGGCAGCCGGGCTCCTAGTTGCGGGTTTATCATTGAAGTTTTTCTCCTTGAATGGTTGGCTAAAATGGTGCTAGTCTTGAAGAAGAACGACACCTGTCGCATGTGTGTTGATTACACAGATCTCAACAAAGCCTATCCCAAAGAGCCTTTTGCTCTCCCGCGTATCGACCAGATCATTGACTATATGGTGGGTTGCAAGCTCTTATGCTTCCTGGACGCGTACTCTGGCTATCATCAGATTAAAATGGCTAAGGAAGATCATGAGAAGACAACTTTCATAACCCCTTTTGGTGCTTTCTGCTATGCCTCTATGCCTTTCGGGCTTAGGAGCGCAGGGGTGACTTATCAGCGAGGTGTGCAGAATTGCCTTCACTCGCAAATTGGGCGCAATCCTCACGCTTATGTTGATGAAATTGTGGTGAAATCTTGGAAGAAGGAGACACTCTTGGATGATCTCAAGGAGACGTTTGATAACCTTTGAGGATACTAGATGAAACTTAACTTGGCAAAGTGTGTTTTGGGGGTCCCCGCGGGTAAACTGCTGGTCTTCCTGGCCTCTGGATGAGGCATTGAGGCTAACCCTAACAAAATCAAGGCGGTGACTTCACTGAGCAAGCCGGCTAATATAAATCAGGTCCAACGTGTGGCGGGACGCATCGCAGCATTGCGACGTTTTATAAGCCACCTAGTGGAGGAGGCAATCCCTCTCTATCAATTGCTGAAAAAGACGAAACAATTTGTTTGGACTGACGCGGCCAACGAAACTTTTGAAACCCTAAAGAAGCAGCTGGTTGAGCCGCCTGTTTCAGCCACCCCAACTGACAAAGAACCCATGCTCCTATACATCGCCGCCAATTCAAAGGCAGTAAGTGTTACAGTTGTTGTTGAGTGGAAGGAGGAAGGAAATGAATATATGGTTCAGCGGGGAGTCTATTTCGTCGGTGAAGTCTTGACGTTGTCCAAGCAACGATATCCACATTGGCAGAAACTGGTCTTTGGAGCCTTTATGGCAAGCCGGAAGTTAAAACACTATTTTCAGGAGCATGCAATCATTGTGGTCTGTTTAGCACCCCTTGGCGATATCATACAAAATCGAGAGGCCACCGGTCGAATCGCTTAGTGGGCGATCGAGCTCGGCCCACACCAGGTGAAATACATGCCCTGAATAGCCATTAAGTCCCAATCATTGGTAGATTTCATCAATGATTGGACAGAGCTACAAATTCCAGAAGACATGCTAGATAACACGTACTAGACCTTGCACTTTGATGTGTCCAGGCAATTAGAAGGATCCAGGGTTGGGGTCGTGTTAATTTCTCCACGAGGTGACAAGTTCTCCTATGTTTTACGGCTCATGTTTCCCTGTACTAACAATGCGGCTGAGTATGAGGCCCTTTTACACGGGCTAAGGATGGCTAAGGAAATGAACCTCTGTCGGGTCAGGTGTTTGGGCGACTCAGATTTGGTGGAACAACAAGTTTCGGGGACCTGGGATTCTAAATATCCCTTGATGGCAGCTTACAAACGTGGAGGGTTACTTTCATGGCTATCAAGTCGATCACATAGATCGCTGACCCAACGAGGCGGCAGATGCTTTATCACGACTTAGTTCCCAACGGAAGCCGGTCCCTCCCATTGTCTTTTTGGATGTCCTTCACAACCCCTTGGTGAAATTGCCGTATGAAGAGGATATAGCTATTCCTGACACAAAATCACAACTGGTGGCGGCTCTTCATGCGACCCCTGACTAGAAGGTACCATATTTGGCTTATATCACTCGAGGAGAGCTCCGGACTGAGGAAGTCGAGGCCCGCCAAATAGTTCGACGAACCAAGTCTATGACTATCATCAGGGCGAGTTACATCGGCAGAGTAGCACCAGTGTGTTTCAACTTTGTGTATCCCAGAGGAAGCAAAAGTCAATGAAATTCACATCGGTGGTCACGTACATCATGCCGGATCAAGATCTTTGGTGGCAAATGCCTTTCAACATGGGATTTATTGGCTAACAGCTCACACACATGCAGAAGACCTCGTACGCAAGTGCGATGGATGCCAAAAATTTGCTCGACATGCCCATGTGCCGGCTCAAGAGTTGCGCATGATCCCAATTACATGGCCATTTCCAGTCTGCGCGCTTGATACGGTTGGTCCATTCAAAATGTCTCCGGATAAAAAGACCCACATGTTGGTGGCAGTTGATAAGTTCACCAAATGGGTTGAGGGAGAGCCTGTCAGCAACTGCAATGCAGAAACAACGGTCAAATTCTCAAAGAACTTAATCTTCCGTTTTGGCTATCCTCATAGAATTATCACGGACAATGGCACAAACTTATCCAAAGGAGCTATGGAGAAATTTTGTCAGAAAGAGCACATCCGTCTTGACCTGGCAGCAGTAGCACATCCGCAATCTAAGGGCAGGCTAAAAGAGCAAATCAGGAGATTCCGGGAGGGATCGAACCCTGACTCATGGTTCTGTTAAAACATACGTCGGGTTGTTGGGTTGAGGAACTCCCCTCAGTACTCTAGAGTATCAATACGACTCCAAACAAGTCCAATGGATACACGCCTTTCTTTCTGGTTTATGGTGCTGAGGCGATGTTACCAAGTGATATCCGTCATGAATCTCCTCGAATCACCGCTTATATTGAGGGCGACAATGAACAAGCACGACAAGATTCTTTGGATGCTTTGGAAGAAGAGCGAGACTTGGCAGCAGCCAGGTTAGCCATATATCAACAAGACCAACCTCTATATCATAGCTGTAGTGTTAAAAGCCGCACCTTCCAAGAAGGCAAATTAGTGCTCCGTCTGATTCAAAATCAAATAAGGATGCACAAACTGTCACTGCCCTGGGAAGGCCCGTTTATCATTAGCAAAAACCTCAGCAATGGTTCATATTACCTGATCGATCTGCAACCCGATAAAAACACCTCTGAAGCAGAGACAACCACGCCCTGTAACATTGCTCACCCGCGGCCTTATTATAATTAGAGCCACCGGCTCATTATTTTCCGTACCTCCCCCAATTTATGTACATACTTCTATAGTTTCGAACATCATAAAGCTAGCATCCCTGAACCTCGGGGCCTCTATCGTTTTCTACCTACAAGCTAAAGATGAGTCTTTATTATTTCAAAACATGTTAATTGGGGGCTACTGGTGGAAACAAATCATCATGGTCTATGGAATAAAGCCGGCTTATCTGAACTCCAGATGTTTTGCCGTAGAAGCATTGTCTCCTGTATATCCTAGGGGCTTCCAACTCATCGAGTTTAGCTTTCTCACCTTGTTGATCCGGCAAAGACACCACAAAATGGTTAAACCTACGTGTATGTTTGATGTGACTCCGATCATGTGACACCATGTATTTTTGACTAGTCAATCCACTATGGACCCTGAACTAGCAAGGTTAAAACATTGGCTTGTCACGTGAGTGCTGGCATACAGAAAGCTAGGATAAACCATGGGTTGTCATACCCGCTTTATTGAAGCAAGACTTGAGCCTTGAAAGCCTGTCTATTTTTACCGTGTCTCACTGAGACGGGTTATTATTACTTTATGTTATCATTATTTGATCCTTTCAGGTACAACATTATTTTCCTGCTCATAAAAGAGTGTCCGGGTTATACAGTCATAATACTGTCATGGACAGTTCAAAGGTATATGGCTTAGGAGGAAAATATCATGGAGGAATCTCATGGACTGAGTTACAATAACCTGCCCCGCGTTGTTTCAGGCAACCAGATATTAAGCAAGGATCAGCCAATACGGAGCAGATTAAACTACTGAAAGTTATCTGACTCATATGCATAAGGATTTAAGCGAGTTAACAAAGAATTGTTGAGTCATAGATTCCTTGCCATCATGACAAGATCAAATAGTTTGATAATGTGCACGAAGGTATGGTACATGCAAAACATCTATTGGCTTAAAATATATTACAAGGCACTTCACGCCCAAGTGGTGGAATCAAAGTGTTTTCGTGACCCAACCTTTACATTTTCCGGGTTAAGCTTTATTTTTGTCTTGTGCATGAGATGTCCCCGGCCGGTCCTTTGCTTGAGTCCCCGGGTCTACGATCTGGAGGTTGTCCAAGTTCCAGTTGCAGTGGGTGAAAGCTTCGAATATGGCTTCTTCATTCAAAATGGGAGACGAATCAACATTGGGGGCAAAGAATTGCTTACGAAGCTATGGAGTCAGACTAACCGATTTAAACAAGGGTGACTGAACCCGTGCGTTGTTTGAGTCATATACTCGATGATAACTCTTCAATGACATGTCATTCACAAGTTTACCGGCGAACACTCGGGCCGCCTTGATGCACTGAAGATAATCATCCTCGGTAAAAACTGATCCGTCCACCTTTAGCATTGGAAACCCCTGAGCCATCTCCGCTGGGCCAAAGCTCTGCTAAGTAAGCCAAAGCTCGACTCAAGGAGTATGTGGCTCCAGCTCGGGCGGCTGATCTCTTAAGTTCTCCAATTTTCTTTGGGATCGAGGAGATGAATGTCAGCACATCTTTTATGAGATTCGTTGGCTCTTTCTTCCCCATGACAACTTTGATTGTGCATAGGCTTCCGGTGTAAATCTGCTCCATCAATGCATATACGGCCTTGAGCTTTAGTAAGCAGCTATCTTGAAGATTGCACATACTGTTGGAATTATGCCCTAGAGGCAATAATAAATATATAGTTATTATTATAATTCCTGTATCAAGATAATAGTTTATTATCCATGCTATAATTGTATTGAATGAAGACTCATTTACATGTGTGGACACATAGACAAAACACCGTCCCTAGCATGCCTCTAGTTGGCTAGCCAGTTGATCAATGATAGTCAGTGTCTTCTGATTATGAACAAGGTGTTGTTGCTTGATTATGACCATGAGATCATATAACTCACTGACACCGGAGGAATGCTTTGTGTGTATCAAATGTCGCAACGTAACTGGGTGACTATAAAGATGCTCTACAGGTATCTCCGAAGGTGTTAGTTGAGTTAGTATGGATCAAGACTGGGATTTGTCACTCCGTGTGACGGAGAGGTATCTCGGGGCCCAGTCGGTAATACAACATCACACACAAGCCTTGCAAGCAATGTAACTTAGTGTAAGTTGCGGGATCTTGTATTACAGAACGAGTAAAGAGACTTGCCGGTAAACGAGATTGAAATAGGTATGCGGATACTGACGATCGAATCTCGGGCAAGTAACATACCGAAGGACAAAGGGAATGACATACGGGATTATACGAATCCTTGGCACTGAGGTTCAAACGATAAGATCTTCGTAGAATATGTAGGATCCAATATGGGCATCCAGGTCCCGCTATTGGATATTGACCAAGGAGTCTCTCGGGTCATGTCTACATAGTTCTCGAACCCGCAGGGTCTGCACACTTAAGGTTCGACGTTGTTTTATGCGTATTTGAGTTATATGGTTGGTTACCGAATGTTGTTCGGAGTCCCGGATGAGATCACGGACGTCACGAGGGTTTCCGGAATGGTCTGGAAACGAAGATTGATATATAGGATGACCTCATTTGATTACCGGATGGTTTTCGGAGTTACCGGGAATGTACCGGGAATGACGAATGGGTTCCGGGAGTTCACCGGGGGGGGGGGGGGGCAACCCACCCCGGGGAAGCCCATAGGTCTTGGTGGAGACACACCAGCCCTTAGTGGGCTGGTGGACCAGCCCTTAGTGGGCTGGTGGGACAGCCCACAAGTGGTCTATGCGCCAAGAGAAGAAAAATCAAGAGGAAAAGAAAAAAAAGGGAGGAAGTGGGAAGGGAGGGGGACTCCCTCCCACCAAAGCTAGTCCAACTTGGTTTGGGGGGGGGGGAGAGTCCTCCCCCTTGGCTCGGCCGACCCCCTTGAGGGTCCTTGGACCCCAAGGCAAGGCCCCCTCCCTCCCACCTATATATACGGAGGTTTTAGGGCTGATTTGAGACGACTTTTCCACGGCAGCCCGACCACATACCTCCACGGTTTTTCCTCTAGATCGCGTTTCTGCGGAGCTCGGGCGGAGCCCTGCTGAGACAAGGTCATCACCAACCTCCGGAGCGCCGTCACGCTGCCGGAGAACTCTTCTACCTCTCCGTCTCTCTTGCTGGATCAAGAAGGCCGAGATCATCGTCGAGCTGTACGTGTGCTGAACGCGGAGGTGCCGTCCGTTCGGTACTAGATCGTGGGACTGATCGCGGGATTGTTCGCGGGGCGGATCGAGGGATGTGAGGACGTTCCACTACATCAACCGCGTTCTCTAAACGCTTCTGCTGTACGATCTACAAGGGTACGTAGATCACTCATCCCCTCTCGTAGATGGACATCACCATGATAGGTCTTCGTGCGCGTAGGAATTTTTTTTTCCCATGCGAAGTTCCCCAACAGTGGCATCATGAGCTAGGATCATGCGTAGATGTCTTCTCGAGTAGAACACAAAAGTTTTTGTGGGCGGTGATGTGCGTTTTGCTGCCCTCCTTAGTCTTTTCTTGATTCCGCGGTATTGTTGGATTGAAGCGGCTTGGACCGACATTACTCGTACGCTTACGAGAGACTGGTTTCATCGTTACGAGTAACCCTCTTTGCTCAAAGATGACTGGCAAGTGACGGTTTCTCCAACTTTAGTTGAATCGGATTTGACCGAGGAGGTCCTTGGATGAGGTTAAATAGCAACTCATATATCTCCGTTGTGGTGTTTGCGTAAGTAAGATGCGATCCTACTAGATCCCCTTGGTCACCACGTAAAACATGCAACAACAAAATTAGAGGACGTCTAACTTGTTTTTGCAGGGTATGATTGTGATGTGATATGGCCAACGATGTGATGTGATATATTGGATGTATGAGATGATCATGTTGTAATAGAAATATCGACTTGCACGTCGATGGTACGGCAACCGGCAGGAGCCATAGGGTTGTCTTTATACTAACGTTTGTGCTTGCAGATGCGTTTACTATTTTGCTAGGATGTAGCTTTAGTAGTAATAGCATAAGTAGCACGACAACCCCGATGGCAACACGTTGATGGATGATCATGGTGTGGCGCCGGTGACAAGAAGATCGTGCCGGTGCTTTGGTGATGGAGATCAAGAAGCACGTGATGATGGCCATATCATGTCACTTATGAATTGCATGTGATGTTAATCCTTTTATGTACCTTATTTTGCTTAGAACGACGGTAGCATTATGAGGTGATCTCTCACTAAAATTTCAAGACGAAATTGTGTTCTCCCCGACTGTGCACCGTTGCTACAGTTCGTCGTTTCGAGACACCACGTGATGATCGGGTGTGATAGACTCAACGTTCACATACAACGGGTGCAAAACAGTTGCGCACGCGGAACACTCGGGTTAAGCTTGACGAGCCTAGCATGTGCAGACATGGCCTCGGAACACATGAGACCGAAAGGTCGATCATGAATCATATAGTTGATATGATTAGCATAGGGATGCTTACCACCGAAACTATACTCAACTCACGTGATGATCGGACTTGGGATAGTGTAAGTGGATCATGAACCACTCAAATGACTAGAGAGATGTACTTTTTCATTAAGTTGAACTCTAATTATCTTGAACATAGTCTAAGTCCACTTTGAATATATTTGTGTTGTAGATCATGGCTCACGCGAGAGTCACTCTGAATTTTAATACGTTCCTAGAGAAAGCTAAGTTGAAAGATGATGGAAGCAACTTTGTAGACTGGGCTCGTAATCTTAAGCTAATCTTACAAAGCTGGGAAGAAGGATTATGTCCTTAATGCTGCGCTAGGAGATGAACCACCCGCTACGGCTGATCAGGATGTTAAGAACGCTTGGTTAGCACGTAAGGAGGACTACTCAATAGTTCAGTGTGCAGTCTTGTATGGCTTAGAACCGGGACTTCAATGTCGCTTTGAGCGTCATGGAGCATTTGAGATGTTCCGGGAGTTGGAGTTTATCTTTTAGAAGAACGCCCGGATCGAGAGGTATGAGACCTCCGATAAATTCTATGCTTGCAAGATGGAGGAAAACTCGTGTGTCAGTGAACATGTGCTCAAAATGTCTGGGTACTCAAACCGTCTAGCTGAGCTGGGGATTGAACTCCCGCAAGAAGCTATCACTGACAGAATCCTTCAATCACTGCCGCCAAGCTATAAAGGCTTTGTGTTGAACTACAACATGCAAGGGATGAACAAGTCTCCCGGCGAGTTGTTTGCCATGCTGAAAGTCGCAGAGTCTGAACTCCGTAAAGAGCATCAAGTGTTGATGGTGAGCAAGACCACTAGTTTCAAGAGAAACGGCAAAGGCAAGAAGGGCAATTCGAAGAAGAGCGGCAAGCCTGTTGCCAATCCGCCGAACAAACCCAAGGCTGGACCTAAGCCTGAAACAGAGTGCTTCTATTGCAAGGGTATGGGTCACTGGAAGCGCAATTGCCCCAAGTATCTGGCAGATAAGAAGGCGGGCAAAGAAAAATCAGGTATATTTGATATACATGTTATTGATGTGTACTTAACCGGCTCTCGTAGTAGTTCCTGGGTATTCGATACCGGTTCTGTTGCTCACATTTGCAACTCGAAGCAGGAACTGCGGAATAGACGAAGGCTGGCGAAAGACGAAGTGACGATGCGCGTAGGAAATGGTTCCAAGGTTGATGCAATCGCCGTCGGCACAGTGTCACTTCAGCTACCATCGGGATTAGTGATGAACTTAAATCATTGTTATTTAGTGCCTGCGTTGAGCATGAACATTATATCTGGATCTTGTTTATTGCGAGACGGTTACTCTTTTAAGTCTGAGAATAATGGTTGTTCTATTTCTATGAGTAACATCTTTTATGGTCATGCACCGAATGTGAGAGGATTGTTCATATTGAATCTTGATAGCGATACGCATATACATAACATTGAGACCAAAAGATTTAGAGTAAACAATGATAGCGCCATATTTTTGTGGCACTGCCGCTTGGGTCATATTGGTGTAAAGCGCATGAAGAAACTCCATGCTGATGGACTTTTGGAGTCACTTGACTTTGATTCACTTGACACGTGCGAACCATGCCTCATGGGCAAGATGACTAAAACTCCGTTCTCCGGAACAATGGAGCGTGCAAGTGACTTGTTGGAAATCGTACATACCGATGTGTTTGGTCCGATGAGCGTAGAGGCACGCGGCGGATATCGTTATTTTCTCACCTTCACTGACGATTTAAGTAGATATGGTTATGTCTACTTGATGAAGCACAAGTCTGAAACATTTGAAAAGTTCAAGCAATTTCAGAGTGAAGTGGAAAATCATCGTAACAAGAAGATCAAGTTCCTACGGTCTGATCGTGGGGGTGAATATCTGAGTTTCGAGTTTGGTGCTCACTTAAGACAATGTGGAATTGTTTCGCAGTTAACACCGCCTGGAACACCACAGCGTAATGGTGTGTCCGAACGTCGTAATCGTACTTTGTTAGAGATGGTGCGATCTATGATGTCTCTTACTGATTTGCCATTATCATTTTGGGGTTATGCATTAGAAACAGCTGCATTCACTTTAAATAGGGCACCATCAAAATCCGTTGAGACGACACCATACGAACTGTGGTATGGCAAAAGGCCAAAGTTGTCGTTTCTTAAAGTTTGGGGATGTGATGCTTATGTCAAAAAGGTTCAGCCTGAAAAGCTGGAACCCAAAGCGGAAAAGTGCGTCTTCATAGGTTACCCAAAAGAGACAGTTGGGTACACCTTCTATCTCAAATCCGAGGGCAAAGTGTTTGTTGCTAAAAACGGAGCTTTTCTCGAGAAGGAGTTTCTCTCGAGAGAATTGAGTGGGAGGAAGATAGAACTTGACGAGGTTGTCGAACCTCTCATCCCTCTGGATGGTGGCGCAGGGCAAGGGGAAACCTGTGTCGTTGCGACGCCGGTTGAGGAGGAAGTTAATGATGATGATCATGAAACTCCAGTTCAAGTTTCTGTTGAACCACGCAGGTCGACGAGAGCACGCGCTGCTCCAGAGTGGTACAGTAATCCCGTCTTATCAATCATGTTGTTAGACAACAATGAACCTGCAAATTATGAAGAAGCAATGGTGGGCCCAGATTCCAACAAATGGCTAGAAGCCATGAAATCCGAGATAGGATCCATGTATGAGAATAAAGTGTGGACTTTGGAGATACTACCTGAGGGCCGCAAGGCTATTCAGAACAAATGGATCTTTAAGAAGAAGACGGACGCTGACGGTAATGTGACCGTTTATAAAGCTCGACTTGTGGCAAAGGGTTTTTCACAAGTTCCAGGAGTTGACTACGATGAGACTTTCTCACCCGTAGCGATGCTTAAGTCCGTCAGAATCATGTTAGCAATAGCTGCATTTTTCGATTATGAAATCTGACAGATGGATGTCAAAACGGCGTTCCTTAACGGTTTCCTTAAGGAAGAGTTGTATATGATGCAACCCGAAGGTTTTGTCGATCCTAAAAATGCTGACAAGGTGTGCAAGCTCCAGCGATCCATTTATGGACTGGTGCAAGCATCTCGGAGTTGGAACAAATGCTTTGATGAGGTGATCAAAGCATTTGGGTTTATACAAGTGGTTGGAGAATCTTGTATTTACAAGAAAGTGAGTGGGAGCTCTGTGGCGTTTCTAATATTATATGTGGATGACATATTACTGATTGGAAACAACGTAGAGCTGTTGGAGAGCATAAAAGGTTACTTGAATAAAAGTTTCTCTATGAAGGACCTAGGAGAAGTTGCTTACATTCTAGGCATTAAGATCTATAGGGATAGATCAAAACGCCTGATAGGACTTTCACAAAGCACATACCTTGATAAAGTTTTGAAGAGGTTCAAAATGGAACAGTCCAAGAAAGGGTTCTTGCCAGTTTTACAAGGTACGAGATTGAGTAAGACTCAGTGCCCAGCAACTGATGAAGATAGAGAGGACATGCGCTCCGTCCCCTATGCTTCAGCCATAGGTTCTATCATGTATGCGATGCTGTGCACTAGACCGGATGTTAGCCTGGCCATAAGTATGGCAGGTAGGTTCCAGAGTAATCCAGGAGTGGATCACTGGACAGCGGTCAAGAATATCCTGAAGTACCTGAAAAGGACTAAGGAGATGTTTCGCATGTATGGAGGTGACGAAGAGCTCGCCGTAAAAGGTTACGTCGATGCAAGCTTTGACACAGATCTGGACGACTCCAAGTCGCAAACCGGATACGTATTTATTCTTAATGGGGGTGCAGTAAGCTGGTGTAGTTCCAAGCAAAGCGTCGTAGCAGATTCTACATGTGAAGCGGAGTACATGGCTGCCTCGGAGGCGGCTAAGGAGGGTGTCTGGATGAAGCAGTTCATGACGGATCTTGGAGTGGTGCCAAGTGCACTGGATCCAATAACCTTGTTCTGTGACAACACAGGTGCCATTGCCTTAGCAAAGGAACCACATTTTCACAAGAAGACCAGACACATCAAACGACGCTTCAACCTCATCCGCGACTACGTCGAGGAAGAGGACGTAAATATATGCAAAGTGCACACGGATCTGAATGTAGCAGACCCGCTGACTAAACCTCTTCCACGGCCAAAACATGATCGACACCAGAACTGTATGGGTGTTAGATTTATTACAATGTAATTCACATGGTGATGTGAGGGCTAGATTATTGACTCTAGTGCAAGTGGGAGACTGTTGGAATTATGCCCTAGAGGCAATAATAAATATATAGTTATTATTATAATTCCTGTATCAAGATAATAGTTTGTTATCCATGCTATAATTGTATTGAATGAAGACTCATTTACATGTGTTGATACATAGACAAAACACCGTCCCTAGCATGCCTCTAGTTGGCTAGCCAGTTGACCAATGATAGTCAGTGTCTTCTGATTATGAACAAGGTGTTGTTGCTTGATAACTGGATCACGTCATTGGGAGAATCACGTGATGGACTAGACCCAAACTAATAGACATAACATGTTGATCGTGTCATTCTGTTGCTACTGTTTTCTGCGTGTCAAGTATTTATTCCTATGACCATGAGATCATATAACTCACTGACACCGGAGGAATTCTTTGTGTGTATCAAACGTCACAACGTAACTGGGTGACTACAAAGATGCTCTACAGGTATCTCCGAAGGTGTTAGTTGAGTTAGTATGGATCAAGACTGGGATTTGTCACTCCGTGTGACGGAGAGGTATCTCGGGGCCCACTCGGCAATACAACATCACACACAAGCCTTGCAAGCAATGTAACTTAGTGTAAGTTGCGGGATCTTGTATTACGGAACGAGTAAAGAGACTTGCCGGTAAACGAGATTGAAATATGTATGCGGATACTGACGATCGAATCTCGGGCAAGTAACATACCGAAGGACAAAGGGAATGACATACGGGATTATACGAATCCTTGGCACTGAGGTTCAAACGATAAGATCTTCGTAGAATATGTAGGATCCAATATGGGCATCCAGGTCCCGCTATTGGATATTGACCGAGGAGTCTCTCGGGTCATGTCTACATAGTTCTTGAACCCGCAGGGTCTGCACACTTAAGGTTCGACGTTGTTTTATGCGTATTTGAGTTATATGGTTGGTTACCGAATGTTGTTCGGAGTCCCGGATGAGATCACGGACGTCACGAGGGTTTCCGGAATGGTCTGGAAACGAAGATTGATATATAGGATGACCTCATTTGATTACCGGAAGGTTTTCGGAGTTACCGGGAATGTACCGGGAATGACGAATGGGTTCCGGGAGTTCACCGGGGGGGGGGGGGGGGGGGCAACCCACCCCGGGGAAGCCCATAGGTCTTGGTGGAGACACACCAGCCCTTAGTGGGCTGGTGGGACAGCCCACAAGTGGTCTATGCGCCAAGAGAAGAAAAATCAAGAGGAAAAGAAAAAAAAAGGGAGGAAGTGGGAAGGGAGGGGGACTCCCTCCCACCAAACCTAGTCCAACTTGGTTTGGGGGGGGGAGAGTCCTCCCCCTTGGCTCGGCCGACCCCCTTGAGGGTCCTTGGACCCCAAGGCAAGGCCCCCTCCCTCCCACCTATATATACGGAGGTTTTAGGGCTGATTTGAGACGACTTTTCCACGGCAGCCCGACCACATACCTCCACGGTTTTTCCTCTAGATCGCGTTTCTGCGGAGCTCGGGCGGAGCCCTGCTGAGACAAGGTCATCACCAACCTCCGGAGCGTCGTCACGCTGCCGGAGAACTCTTCTACCTCTCCGTCTCTCTTGCTGGATCAAGAAGGCCGAGATCATCGTCGAGCTGTACGTGTGCTGAACACGGAGGTGCCGTCCGTTCGGTACTAGATCGTGGGACTGATCGCGGGATTGTTCGCGGGGCGGATCGAGGGACGTGAGGACGTTCCACTACATCAACCGCGTTCTCTAAACGCTTCTGCTATACGATCTACAAGGGTACGTAGATCACTCATCCCCTCTCGTAGATGGACATCACCATGATAGGTCTTCGTGCGCGTAGGAAAATTTTTGTTTCCCATGCGAAGTTCCCCAACACATACGACAACCTGCAAAAATTCAATTTCATGAGTCACCATGAGGTTGTCTTCATAAATAAGTATTAGGCGGATTAACAAAAAGTTTCTGATGATACTCACCAAAGATGGCTTGAGTCATGTGGTCAATATGCTTTTTTAACCCGGATAGCTCTTTAGAGACGACCTTCAGTTCATCTTCAACATTTTTGGAACACTTGGTCAAGGTGGCTTTCTCAGTTTCGAAGGATTTCCTTTCTATCTCAAAGCCAGCCTTGATTTTTTTTCAAACTCTTCCAAGGATAGTCGAAGTTTTTCCTCATGCTCTAGTCGGATGGTTTGTCCCACCTCAAGATCTTTTGTCAAATCAATGACTTTTAACTCGGTGGCCTTCAGAGCTTCCTACACAAATTGTAGTAACAATAAGCCGGAGGCAGGACAATATGATGAGCGTGACCATGAATATTATAAACAAGTCCCAAGAAGATAGCAAGCAAAATACTTGGCACTTGGGGGTTAATGCATATGATGTTTTTCCTGAATATATGATATAAAAGACCCGACTCATCTCAAGGAGATGAGATGGCCCTTGGGGGCTATAGGTCGAATTCTTCTACAAATCATCAAGACCCGACTCATCTCATGAAGATGAGTTGGACCTTGGGGGCTACAGGTCGAATTCTTCCACAAATCATCAAGACCCGACTTATCTCAAGAAGATGAGTCCACCCTTGGGGACCACATGAGAATATATGAAATATGGAATACACACCAAGGTGAAGCATACCTCATATTTTAGTTTCATCTTGCTCACAAGGCTAGTGTCCACTTGCCGTCTTGCAAAAAGACGCTCAAGATAACCAACATGCAATTCTTAAATCATGGAAGTGGCATAACTCAGGAGCTCCAGTTTAGCCTTTCCCTTGTTAGACCGAAGAACTTCCTCCTTAGTGACAAGCTTTGCTAGCACATTAGAGGGTCCAGGAGAAGTATAACTCGACCAAATGATGGCCACCTCCACATTCTTGTCACAAGAAACATTTTCAAGGGGTTCCCGAGGAATTGGCGGATCAATACCAGTTGTCGGGTCAGTTTGAACATCCATAGGCGAAGTAGCAACTATTTCTATTTCAGGCTCAGGAGATAATTTGACTTGGATTTCTTGATGTTCTTCAACACACTCAGTGGCCTCGGAAGCCGTCACGGCTGTACTTTCCGGCTCAAGAACTTCAGGATTAATAAATGAACCGCCAAGGTTCCTTTTCTTGGCCCTGGCCCTACAAAACAAGAGGGCAGGATAAAGTATATGCAACTCAGGGTTTTAGCAAGAAAACATATGATGCAAAGAAGGAAAAAGTTACCCTTGGTTGATAACAAAAGGTGGCAACTTCATGGCACATAAGTCGCCATATCAAGGGGGTGATTCCTGGTAATTTGAATCAGAAGGATTGATAGGTTGTTTGAAAAGTCCAGCATGAGGATAAGACGGAGTGGGACTATGAGCCACCTCATCTTGTAGATTGCAAGTAGGTGACTTGTTGGGTAAGTCGGTTACAAGAGTACCAGAGCCACTCCGAGTCTGGCGTCTTGAGGCATCTGGGTTTTCTTAAAAATAGAAACAGGATCCAAATAAGCATCTAGGTGTGAAAAACTTACTTTCCGAAAGACTTGTCGTATTTTCCTTGAAGAGAAGGATTCCGAGCCGGAGGTAATAGAAATTACCTCAGCATTGTCAGCTAGGCTTGTAGCAGCATCACCCTGATAGCAAACATGTTAGAAAATTCAATAAAGAAATGACTAAGGAAATCAAAAACTACCTCCATAGATGCACCAGCTGATAGAGACTCGCTCCTAAATGACGACTTGACTACAACCGCCTTATTCTATTTGTTAGTGGGGGCGGCTTTAGGTTTGCTAGCCAGCACTTTCCTTTGCTTCTTCTAGAACGAAGAAGACTCCTGCAAGGTTTAGTTGATTTGAGTAACAGAGCAAAATATTTGAAATTAGGAAAGATTTTACAAAGATGATCAGAAGATGGTTGGATACTTTCTTATTGGAGGAGCCAGGTTGAGGGCATTGAAGGGATTCAAGCCAATTTGGTCGCACACTTCTTGAGTTTCCCCGAGGAATTTCTTCACAATCTTATTTACGTCATCTTCCGCCAAAACCATTTTACTATATATTTGTGGATCATCTACATGACCGGAATAGTTGCACATCGGATCATTTTGGTGGCTCATGAGGAGGATCATCCAAGATACCTAGCACCGAGTCAAGTCCATTCCTGTTAAACCCCGAGACTGTAGATCCGCCAGTTTTGGGAATACAAAAGCAAACTTATCACGCTCTTCTTGAGAAGCCAGGCCAGGAAGTTCAAACTCCATAGGAAGGCGGTCTAATCTATAACCCGACAGGTGGTTCTCGTTTGCCGGGGCAGTGTTTCGAGAATAAAACCAAGTTTTAGCCCACCCATTGGGGTGACTTGGCAGAACAACAGAAGGAAAGCCACCATCTGTGCGTCTTTGAAGTGAAATTCCACCTAGCTCTTGGCTAGGACCATATGTGCACTCAGTCTAGGGGTTCAAATAAAAGGACTCCAAGAAAAGTGGAATAATGGGTTCCATTTGCAAGTACGCCTCACATAAGACTTGAAATTGGTAGAGGTTCAATAATCTTGCAGATGAAGGTGAAGAAAGTTGAGTGCATCTCGGAATAACTTTGACCCGGGAGGAGAAAAGCCTCTGAATAGGTGACCTATAAACACTACAACTTCCCCTTCGCTGGGATTCGCGCGTGCCTCTCCCTGAGGAGCCCGCCAGCTAATTGCTTCTTTGGATGGCAACAAACCTTGGTTTACATAATCGTCGAGTACCTCTTTCGAAACTTGTGAAGGCACCCATTCACAGAAGGATATTTTTGAAATAATTAAACACCTAGACACAAGCAAAGGAGTTACAAGAACACCCATATTATAAACAAGGATAAAACGGTACAAATGTCTACAGCAGAAGAGGCGCCCCAAAGATAAGCAGGTACACAAAGATAAGCAGGTACACAAAAATTGACAATATCTACATATGGAGGGTTATGATTGTATGGACAGGCTGGCAATAATAACGACGCCTTACACCAAGTGGAATGTTTCTGATTTTTCAAAGTGCGGGACAAACAGATTCCTACCAAATTGGCTACAATCATGGGTCTGGAAAAGATTTGGAAAAAGAAGCGGCTACTAAACCTAAAAAGCGTGAAAATGGGAGTGGTCTATGCCGTAGGTTCCTAGAAGGGATGTGCGCATACTACGTCTGAATTGGAACTGATACTTCCACTATTTCAATTTTACAAGAAATGGAGGTTAGAAGCATGCAAGAAGTAACAATGGCGATGAATAGGCGGGGACGCTTTGTTTTCTCCGACGAACTTCGAACAAATTGAGTTAAGATCTAAAAGAAAATAGAGATGACGTACCTCGCCGATCGCCAGAGGCACCGAAAGCAGTCAATGAATCATGAAGGAGATAGAGTGCTGCTGCAGCCCCAAGAAGGACGCCGGAGAAGATGAATGAGCAGCGACAATGGCGCAACTAGGCATCGGGCCAGAGGAAGATGAAAAAGAGAAGGTGGGTTAAAAAGTGAAAAGAGGGGCCCCCCACCAATATTTACAAAGAAATAGGTGAAGTGGCGGATGCTAGGCATGGGAACACAGGAGCCACGGTAAAATTTAGAGAGGGTGACACTTCGATTTTAGGGATAAAGATATGCGCAACGGTCTGTTGTGACATCATCGTGCCTACCATAATTTCTGGCGGTTTACGTCATTGGCAGATGGCGCATGAAATTTACAAAGTGTGATAGTGCCATAATCCGGCGTCTGGAGAAGCTTAGAAGGCACAAGTGCAAGGCAAATTTTAAGCCCCTAATGGAAGCAAAGGAGATTGACATGAACTAGTTAAAATCAAGCTAGGGTCTAATATCGGGGATATGACCCCACGGTGTAACCCACCATTAGGACCCGGTTATACCATAAGCGACTTAAGAAGCACATGCACGATGGGACGAAGAGATGACACATGCAAGTAAGAAGACTTACCAAGTAAAGCCAATTGGCGGCCCAATACCTGAACATGGTGACTCAAGGCCCACAAGGTGGTAGACGCCAGAAGCTTTCCCAACTTGGGAAACAAGATAAGGTAGAATTGTAATAGGTCACGAGATGTAATATGACTCGGATTCTTGTAAACCCGGGGGCCTGGACCTGTATTTAAAGGGGAGCCCGTGAGGTACATAGGGAAGGAGGAGGAAAATCTCAAAATCTTGGTTCGCTATTCCGCACCCTTGTAATCGAGATCACCATCAATATAGACACCAAAGCAGGACGTAGGCTTTTACCTCCATTGGAGGGGTCGAACCTCGGTAAATCCGTCCCTCGTCGTCGATCAACCCATTCGAGTTACCACACAGCGACGATGGCCTCACACCTAAGTCCTTCCATGAGGACGTCTATCGTGACAAAACGACCACACGATGTATCCACCAATTTCCATTATCATCGTCATGTAAATTCCAAAGTCATGTGTATATAGATCCTCGAAACAACTCTCACAACAATCCAATATTCCTAGTTTGTTACCCACCGAGTAACATGGTTTCATGATCGAGATCATTGATCCAAATACGATTTACTCCGAATGACATAGGCTCACTTAACATCAATACTCTGTTAGGATCACCTATTTAAATTCAAACCTCACGTCTAGCAAGAATTTCTACTTGTTCCCCCATGTCATTATCATAACATCACCAACTTCCTATTAATGCCATCTAGGAAAGTCAAATTCTTACACCTCAAGAAATTTAGTCTGAGCATAATTGACCTACTAAATCCAATTTACTCAAGGGAGAATTAAGTTATGCTATTTGTTAATTTTATTCACCAAGTTCATCTACCAACATGAAATCCTTATGATCAACCAAAGGGTCTTAGCTATATCCTCAAGACATCCATTATGATCTCAACAAATCATTTTTATATTAATCATGTACCCTTGAAATGATCTTCCCTATGACATCGTAAGTCCAAGTTCTAACTTATGAATGTAATGTGTTCGTTCACAATGATCACTAGTCCCATAATGCACCCAGTGCTAACCAGGGGTTATTGAAGCTCAACTGGTTCTCTTGCATATCCGGGAGTTAAGCAGATGATTAAGGGTTTGAGATGGGGTAACTCATGAGGTATAGGTTGATGTAGGAAGGGTTTCCAATCTTGAGGGAAAGCATAACTCTACGGGGTTGCACCTAGTTGAATAGGTTGTCATCAAAGGTCTTCAATGCTAGTTGCTTATCGTGGTGGATCCTTGGTACATCTTGTCTCGCTGGTCTCTAGTGCTAACCTGGGGTTATTGAAGCTCAACTAGTTCTCTTGCACATCCGGGAGTTAAGGACATGGTTAAGGGTTTGAGCCGGGGTAAATCATGAAGTCTAGATTAATCTAGGGAAGGGTTTCCAATCCTGAGGGAAAACATAACTCCACGGGGTATCACCTAGTTGAATAGGTTGTCGTCAAAGTTCTTCAGTGCTAGTTTTTTGTCGCGGTGTATCCTTGGTACATCTTGTCTCTCTGGACTTCAGTTGATGAGAAATGTGAGAGGGGAAGTAATGTATAGGGGAGTGCCTAAGGGTGGTATAGTGCAAGTGCAATCAAACAAGTGCCAAAAGGGCCAAACACAAACATTAAGATAAGGTAGGTGATAAATTCATGTACTTGTTGCATAGGGCAAACATGAGAATTATATCAAAACACAAACAATAAAAACAGGCAACACACAACATGGTTCCAATTGAACCATCTCACAGACTCGACTTGGCATGGGGGATACATGACTCTTCCTACCGTAGGGTTTCTTGGACTCAGTGGTCTTGCTTGACTTTATGTCTTGAAGAGAAGGATGTGTCGTCTTTTGTGTCTTCCTCGGGTGTTGCTGTGTATCTTGTCATTGTTCATCAAAGCGATCCGGGTTCAGCCTGAAGTATCCTTGAGAACTCCTTCTCTGGTGAGTTGACGGGGCGAAGGTGGTTCCTCATGGATGTCGTTGACTGGGTCTTCTATTGTCTTCATAATCATGGCCATGCCTCCTTGTCTTCTAAGGTGTCGAGATTTCCAGGTAGGCAATAATTTATGCAATGGCATTGACAAGGCATGGTATAGTTCCAACCCGTGAGTTACGTTAGGGCAACATCGACACCGAGGGTGGGGGATGAAGAGAACCTTTTTACTGCTCACTATGGTGAGGTGGGCCAATTTGGCGAGGTTCTCATTGATATATCTCCAACGTATCTATATTTGTTTTCTCTGCTGGTATATTATTATTTTAGAATACTTTTGTGGTGTTTATGTGTGAATTTATATTATTTTTGAGCACTAACCTATTGAACCAGTGCTCAGTGCGAGTTGGTGTTTTCTACATGTTTTTTCACTTTTCAGCAATGCATACCAAACGAAGCCCAATTTGCCCTGAAACTTTTTGGTGATTTTATCTGGATGAAAAGAAGACCAACGAGCATTAGAAGAAGGCTGGGGCCTCATGAGCGGCCCACAAGCCAACATGGCGCGACCTAGGGGCGTCCTGATGGCTTGCGCCTCCCTCGTGGCCCTCGTGACTCCGTTCTTTGGCTTATAAATTCTCATCCACCCTAAAACCATCAGAGGGACTCCTGAAACACTTTTTATGTCGTCGCAAGTCTTTGTTATGATGGGAGGCCATCTGGACCTCCTTCATGGCACCCTGTCGGAGGGTGGATCGATCATGGAGGGCCTCTTCATCAACCTTGTTGCCCTCACGATGATGTGTGAGTAGTTTACTTCTGACCTATTGGTCCATGGCAGAACCTAGATGGCAATCTATCTCTCTCTCTTGATCTTCAATACAATGATCATAGCATCTTCGCTTTGATCCATATGTTGTAATTCCTTTTTTGCGGTGCGTTTGTTCGGATCCGGTGAATTGTGGGTTTATGTTCAGTTTATTCAGGATAAAATATTGAAGTCTTCTCTGAAATCTTATATGATCCTTATCTGCATGATTATTATAGCTTCGTAATTCTCTCTGATCTATTGAAATAGTTTGGCCAACTAGATTGATATTTCTTTGGTGAGAGAGGTGCGTTGTAGTAGGTTCAACCTGACGAATTTATATATCCGAGTGATAGAACGGGACAAGGTGCGTCTTTGTGTTGCCGCTACTAAGGATAGAACGATGGGATTTATTCGTATTGCTTGAGTTTACTTTGTCTACATCATGTCATGTTACTCCATGCATTACTTTGTTCGTCATGAACTTAATACGTAGAGGGACAAGCATAGAAGCGCTCTTGAAGTGAAATAATAGTAATAGGTGTAGGCAGGAATCATCCTATTTGTTTATGGATGTGATGCCTATATGCATATGATCAGTGACGCGAATATCGCATAAGTATCCACTTTTCTGTCCATTGCCCAACAGTAACTTCTTTACCCACCATATGCTAATTTTCATGAGAGATGCCACTAGGGAAAGCTATGGCCCTGGGTCTATTTGCAACATACTGATAAAACCTTCATTACCTTTCTCCCATTTACTTGTTTTTATTTTATTTTAGTATCTACAATTATATGCACACCTTACTTGCTTGCAAATAACGAGACTAAGGGGATTGTCAACCATCTTGCTCGCGTTGGGTGCAACTTGTTTGTTCTTTTGTGTGCAGCCGTGGAGGATGATTGTGGTTGACATTCCTATTGGTTATATAAACCTTGGTTTCATAACCGAGGGAAGTATTTACCCACATTTTGATGTGATAACCCGTTCCTCTTCACGAAAAAACCCAACGCAGATCATAGTATGAGGAAGGATTTCTGACGCCGTTGCCGGGGAATATCATCACCATCTATCAAGTAACTCCACACAAAATTTCATTCACTTGTTACTCTTTTTATTTTCTGGTATATTTAGTTTGCCTCATAAAAAATAGAAAAATAGAAATATTTATCTTTGCTTGCTTATCCTGTCACCAGATTGCATCTTAGCTCCATAGTTCGCTTATCAGACTTGTTAATTTGCTTGTTCTGTAACCATGTCTCAAGATACTGCTAACTTGTGTTACTTCTCAAATACTAATAATAATTATTTTATTAGTACTCCTATACCTCCTTCCACTAGTGTGGATGCCTTTGATATTAATGCTGCATTGTTGAATCTTGTCATGAAAGAGCAATTTTGGGGAAGTCCTAATGAGGATCCCGCTTCACATCTAAATACCTTTGATGAACTTTGTGATATGCAAAATAATAATGACATGAATAATGATGTTGTGAAATTGAAATTGTTTCCTTTTCACTAAGAGAGAAAGCTAAAGCTTGGTTTTCATCTTTACCACGTAATAGTATTGGAATATGGGATCAGTGTAAAGATGCTTTTATTTCCAAGGATTTTCCTCCTGCTAAGATCATGTTGTTGGGGAACGACGCATGGGAAACAAAAAATTTCCTACGCGCACGAAGACCTATCATCGTGATGTCCATCTACGAGAGGGGATGAGTGATCTACGTACCCTTGTAGACCATACAGCAGAAGCGTTAGTGAACGCGGTTGATGTAGTGGAACGTCCTCACGTCCCTCGATCCGCCCCGCGAACAATCCCACGATCAGTCCCACGATCTAGTACCGAACGGACAGCACCTCCACGTTCAGCACACGTACAGATCGACGATAATCTCGGCCTTCTTGATCCAGCAAGAGAGACGGAGAGGTAGAAGAGTTCTCCGGCAGCGTGACGGCGCTCCGGAGGTTGGTGATGATCTCGTCTTAGCAGGGCTCCGCCCGAGCTCCGCAGAAACACGATCTAGAGGAAAAACCGTGGAGGTATGTGGTGGGGCTGCCGTGGAAAAGTCGTCTCAAATCAGCCCTAAAACCTCCGTATATATAGGTGGGAGAGGGGGGACCTTGCCTTGGGGCTCAAGGAGCCCCAAGGGGGTCGCCCGAGCCAAAGGGGGAAGGACTCCCCCCCCAAACCGAGTCCTACTTGGTTTGGTGGGTGGAGTCCTTCTTTCCTTTCCCAGCTCCTCCTTTTTTTTTCTCTTTGATTTTTCTTCCAATGCGCATAGGGCCCTTTTGGGCTGTCCCACCAGCCCACTAAGGGCTGGTGCGCCACCCTCAAGGCCTATGGGCTTCCCCGGGGTGGGTTGCCCCCCCGGTGAACTCCGGAAACCCATTAGTCATTCCCGGTACATTCCCGATAACTCCGAAAACCTTCTGGTAATCAAATGAGGTCATCCTATATATCAATCTTCGTTTCCGGACCATTCCGGAAACCCTCGTGACGTCCGTGATCTCATTCGGGACTCGGAAAAACATTCGGTAAGCAACCATATAACTCAAATATGCATAAAACAACGTCGAACCTTAAGTGTGCAGACCCTGCGGGTTCGAGAACTATGTAGACATGACCCGAGAGACTCCTCGGTCAATATCCAATAGAGGGACCTGGATGCCCATATTGGATCCTACATATTCTACGAAGATCTTATCGTTTGAACCTCAGTGCCAAGGATTCATATAATCCCGTATGTCATTCCCTTTGTCCTTCGGTATGTTACTTGCTCGAGATTCGATCGTCAGTATCCGCATACCTATTTCAATATCGTTTACCGGCAAGTCTCTTTACTCGTTCCGTAATACAAGATCCCGCAACTTACACTAAGTTACATTGCTTGCAAGGCTTGTGTGTGATGTTGTATTATCGAGTGGGCCCCGAGATACCTCTCCGTCACACGGAGTGACAAATCCCAGTCTTGATCCATACTAACTCAACGAACACCTTCGGAGATACCTGTAGAGCATCTTTATAGTCACCCAGTTACGTTGCGACGTTTGATACACACAAAGTATTCCTCCGGCGTTAGTGAGTTATATGATCTCATGGTCATAGGAACAAATACTTGACACGTAGAAAACAGTAGCAACAAAATGACACGATCAACATGCTACGTCTATTAGTTTGGGTCTAGTCCATCACGTGATTCTCCTAATGACGTGATCCAGTTATCAAGCAACAACACCTTGTTCATAATCAGATGACACTAACTATCTTTGATCAACTGGCTAGCCAACTAGAGGCTTGCTAGGGATAGTGTTTTGTCTATGTATCCACACATGTAAATGAGTCTTCATTCAATACAATTATAGCATGGATAATAAACGATTATCTTGATACAGGAATTATAATAATAACTATATTTATTATTGCCTCTAGGGCATAATTCCAACAGTCTCCCACTTGCACTAGAGTCAATAATCTAGCCCTCACATCATCATGTGAATTACATTGTAATAAATCTAACACCCATACAGTTCTGGTGTTGATCATGCTTTGGCCATGGAAGAGGTTTAGTGAGCGGGTCTGCTACATTCAGATCTGTGTGCACTTTGCATATATTTACGTCCTCTCCTTCGACGTAGTCGTGGATGAGGTTGAAACGTCGTTTGATGTCTCTGGACTTCTTGTGAAACCGTGGTTCCTTTGCTAAGGCAATGGCACCCGTGTTGTCATAGAACAAGGTTATTGGATTCAGTGCGCTTGGCACCACTCCAAGATCCGTCATGAACTGCTTCATCCAGACACCCTCCTTAGCCGCCTCCGAGGCAGCCATGTACTCCACTTCACATGTAGAATCTGCTACAACGCTTTGCTTGGAACTGCACCAGCTTACCGCACACCCATTAAGAATAAATACGTATCCGGTTTGCGACTTAGAGTCGTCCGGATCTGTGTCAAAGCTTGCATCGACGTAACCCTTTACGGCGAGCTCTTCGTCACCTCCATACACGAGAAGCATCTCCTTAGTCCTTTTCAGGTACTTCAGGATATTCTTGACCGCCGTCCAATGATCCACTCCTAGATTACTCTGGAACCCCGTCCAATGATCCACTTTCAGGTACGGAGCGCATATGCTCTCTATCCTCATCAGTTGCTGGGCACTGAGTCTTACTCAATCTCGTACCTTGTAAAACCGGCAAGAACCCCTTCTTGGACTGTTCCATTTTGAACCTCTTCAAAACTTTATCAAGGTATGTGCTTTGTGAAAGTCCTATCAGGCGTTTTGATCTATCCCTATAGATCTTAATGCCTAGAATGTAAGCATCTTCTCCTAGGTCCTTCATAGAGAAACTTTTATTTAAGTAATCCTTTATGCTCTCCAAAAACTCTACGTTGTTTCCAATCAACAATATGTCATCCACATATAATATTAGAAACGCCACAGAGCTCCCACTGACTTTCTTGTAAATACAAGATTCTCCAGCCACTTGTATAAACCCAAATGCTTTGATCACCTCATCAAAGCGTTTGTTCCAACTCCGAGATGCTTGCACCAGTCCATAAATGGATAGCTGGAGCTTGGAAACCTTGTTAGCATTCTTAGGATCGACAAAACCTTCGGGTTGCATCATATACAATTCTTCCTTAAGGAAACCGTTAAGGAACGCCGTTTTGACATCCATCTGTCAGATTTCATAATCGAAAAATGCAGCTATTGCTAACATGATTCTGACGGACTTAAGCATCGCTACGGGTGAGAATGTCTCATCGTAGTCAACTCCTTGAACTTGTGAAAAACCCTTTGCCACAAGTCGAGCTTTATAAACGGTCACATTGCCGTCAGCGTCCGTCTTCCTCTTAAAGATCCATTTGTTCTGAATAGCCTTGCGGCCCTCAGGCAGTACCTCAAAAGTCCACACTTTGTTCTCATACATGGATCCTATCTCGGACTTCATGGCTTCTAGCCATTTGTTGGAATCTGGGCCCACCATTGCTTCTTCATAATTTGCAGGTTCATTGTTGTCCAACAACATGATTGATAAGACGGCATTACCGTACAACTCTGGAGCAGCACGTGGTCTCGTCGACCTACGTGGTTCGACAGAAACTTGAACCGGAGTTTCATGATCATCATCATTAACTTCCTCCTCAACCGGCGTCGCAACGATAGAGGTTTCCCCTTGCCCTGCGCCACCATCCAGAGGGATGAGAGGTTCGACAACCTCGTCAAGTTCTATCTTCCTCCCACTCAATTCTCTCGAGAGAAACTCCTTCTTGAGAAAAGCTCCGTTTTTAGCAACAAACACTTTGCCCTCGGATTTGAGATAGAAGGTGTACCCAACTATCTCTTTTGGGTAACCTATGAAGACGCACTTTACCGCTTTGGGTTCCAGCTTTTCAGGCTGAAGCTTTTTGACATAAGCATCACATCCCCAAACTTTAAGAAACGACAACTTTGGCCTTTTGCCATACCACAGTTCGTATGGTGTCGTCTCAACGGATTTTGATGGTGCCCTATTTAAAGTGAATGCAGCTGTTTCTAATGCATAACCCCAAAACGATAATGGGAAATCGGTAAGAGACATCATAGATTGCACCATCTCTAATAAAGTACGATTACGACATTCGGACACACCATTACGCTGTAGTGTTCCAGGCGGTGTCAACTGTGAAACAATTCCACATTGTCTCAAGTGAGCACCAAACTCGAAACTCAGATATTCACCCCCACGATCAGACCGTAGGAACTTGATCTTCTTGTTATGATGATTTTCAACTTCACTCTGAAATTGCTTGAACTTTTCAAATGTTTTCAGACTTGTGCTTCATTAAGTAGACATAACCGTATCTACTCAAATCGTCAGTGAAGGTGAGAAAATAACGATATCCGCCGCGTGCCTCTACGCTCATCGGACCACACACGTCGGTATGTATGATTTCCAACAAGTCACTTGCACGCTCCATTGTTCCGGAGAACGGAGTCTTAGTCATCTTGCCCATGAGGCATGGTTCGCACGTGTCAAGTGAATCAAAGTCAAGTGACTCCAAAAGTCCATCATCATGGAGTTTCTTCATGCGCTTTACACCAATATGACCAAAGCGGCAGTGCCAAAAAAATATGGCGCTATCATTGTTAACTCCAACTCTTTTGGTCTCAATGTTATGTATATGTGTATCGCTATCAAGATTCAATATGAACAATCCTCTCACATTGGGTGCATGACCATAAAAGATGTTACTCATAGAAATATTACAACCATTATTCTCTGACTTAAAAGAGTAACCGTCTCGCAATAAACAAGATCCAGATATGATGTTCATGCTCAACGCAGGCACTAAATAACAATGATTTAAGTTCATAACTAATCCTGATGGTAACTGAAGTGAAACTGTGCCGACGGAGATTGCATCAACCTTGGAACCATTTCCTACGCGCATCGTCACTTCATCTTTCGCCAGCCTTCGTCTATTCCGCAGTTCCTGTTTCGAGTTGCAAATATGAGCAACAGAACCGGTATCGAATACCCAGGCACTACTACGAGAGCCGGTTAAGTACACATCAATAACATGTATATCAAATATACCTGATTTTTCTTTGGCCGCCTTCTTATCTGCCAGATACTTGGGGCAATTGCGCTTCCAGTGACCCATACCCTTGCAATAGTAACACTCTATTTCAGGCTTAGGTCCAGCTTTGGGTTTCTTCGTCGGATTGGCAACAGGCTTGCCGCTCTTCTTTGAATTACCCTTCTTGCCTTTGCCGTTTCTCTTGAAACTAGTGGTCTTATTCACCATCAACACTTGATGCTCTTTACGGAGTTCAGACTCTGCGACTTTCAGCATCGCAAACAACTCGCCGGGAGACTTGTTCATCCCTTGCATGTTGTAGTTCAACACAAAGCCTTTATAGCTTGGCGGTAGTGTTTGAAGGATTCTGTCAGTGATAGCCTCTTGCGGGAGTTCAATCCCCAGCTCAGCTAGACGGTTTGAGTACCCAGACATCTTGAGCACATGTTCACTGACAGACGAGTTCTCCTCCATTTTGCAAGCATAGAATTTGTCGGAGGTCTCATACCTCTCGATCCGGGCGTTCTTCTAAAAGATAAACTTCAACTCCTGGAACATCTCAAATGATCCATGACGCTCAAAGCGACGTTGAAGTCCCGGTTCTAAGCCATACAAGACTGCACATTGAACTACTGAGTAGTCCTCCTTACGTGCTAAACAAGCGTTCTTAACATCCTGATCAGCCGTAGCGGGTGGTTCATCTCCTAGCGCAGCATTAAGGACATAATCCTTCTTCCCAGCTTGTAAGATTAGCTTAAGATTACGAGCCCAGTCTACAAAATTGCTTCCATCATCTTTCAACTTAGCTTTCTCTAGGAACGTATTAAAATTCAGAGTGACTCTCGCGTGAGCCATGATCTACAACACAAATATATTCAAAGTGGACTTAGACTATGTTCAAGATAATTAGAGTTTAACTTAATCAAATTATTTGCTAAACTCCCACTCAAAAAGTACATCTCTCTAGTCATTTGAGTGGTTCATGATCCACTTACACTAGCTCAAGTCCGATCATCACGCGAGTTGAGTATAGTTTCAGTGGTAAGCATCCCTATGCTAATCATATCATCTATATGATTCATGATCGACCTTTCGGTCTCATGTGTTCCGAGGCCATATCTGCACATGCTAGGCTCCTCAAGCTTAACCCGAGTGTTCGCGTGCGCAACTGTTTTGCACCCGTTGTATGTGAACGTTGAGTCTATCACACCCGATCATCACGTGGTGTCTCGAAACGACGAACTGTAGCAACGGTGCACAGTCGGGGAGAACACAATTTCGTCTTGAAATTTTAGTGAGAGATCACCTCATAATGCTACCGTCGTTCTAAGCAAAATAAGGTGCATAAAAGGATTAACATCACATGCAATTCATAAGTGACATGATATGGCCATCATCACGTGCTTCTTGATCTCCATCACCAAAGCACCGGCACGATCTTCTTGTCACCGGCGCCACACCATGATCTCCATCAACGTGTCGCCATCGGGGTTGTCGTGCTACTCATGCTATTACTACTAAAGCTACATCCTAGTATATAGTAAACGCATCTGCAAGCACAAACGTTAGTATAAAGACAACCCTATGGTTCCTGCCGGTTGCCGTACCATCGACGTGCAAGTCGATATTATCTATTACAACATGATCATCTCATACATCCAATATATCACATCACATTGTTGGCCATATCACATCACAAGCATACCCTGCAAAAACAAGTTAGACGTCCTCTAATTTTGTTGTTGCATGTTTTACGTGGTGACCATGGGTATCTAGTAGGATCGCATCTTACTTACGCAAACACCACAACGGAGATATATGAGTTGCTATTTAACCTCATCCAAGGACCTCCTCGGTCAAATCCGATTCAACTAAAGTTGGAGAAACCGACACTTGCCAGTCATCTTTGAGCAACGGGGTTACTCGTAGCGATGAAACCAGTCTCTTGTAAGCGTACGAGTAATGTCGGTCCAAGCCGCTTCAATCCAACAATACCGCGGAATCAAGAAAAGACTAAGGAGGGCAGAAAAACGTACATCGCCGCCCACAAAAACTTTTGTGTTCTACTCGAGAAGACATCTACGCATGAACCTAGCTCATGATGCCACTGTTGGGGAACGACGCATGGGAAACAAAAAATTTCCTACGCGCACGAAGACCTATCATGGTGATGTCCATCTACGAGAGGGGATGAGTGATCTACGTACCCTTGTAGACCGTACAGAAGAAGCGTTAGTGAACGCGGTTGATGTAGTGGAACGTCCTCACGTCCCTCGATCCGCCCCGCGAACAATCCCGCGATCAGTCCCACGATCTAGTGCCGAACGGACGGCACCTCCGCGTCCAGCACACGTACAGCTCGACGATGATCTCGGCCTTCTTGATCCAGCAAGAGAGACGGAGAGGTAGAAGAGTTCTCCGGCAGCGTGAGGCGCTCCGGAGGTTCGTGATGATCTCGTCTCAGCAGGGCTCCGCCCGAGCTCCGCAGCAACGCGATCTAGAGGAAAAACCGTGGAGGTATGTGGTCGGGTTGCCGTGGAAAAGTCGTCTCAAATCAGCCCTAAAACCTCCGTATATATAGGTGGGAGAGGGGGGACCTTGCCTTGGGGCTCAAGGAGCCCCAAGGGGGTCGGCCGAGCCAAAGGGGGGAAGGACTCCCCCCCCAAACCGAGTCCTACTTGGTTTGGTGGGTGGAGTCCTTCTTTCCTTTCCCACCTCTTGCTTTTTTTTTTCTTTTCTCTTTGATTTTTCTTGGGCCCTTTTGGGCTGTCCCATCAGCCCACTAAGGGCTGGTGCGTCACCCTCAAGGCCTATGGGCTTCCCCGGGGTGGGTTGCCCCCCCGGTGAACTCCCGGAACCCATTCGTCATTCCCGGTACATTCCCGGTAACTCCGAAAACGTTCCGGTAATCAAATGAGGTCATCCTATATATCAATCTTCGTTTCCGGACCATTCCGGAAACCCTCATGACGTCCGTGATATCATCAAGGACTCCGAACAACATTCAGTAACCAACCATATAACTCAAATACGCATAAAACAACGTCGAACCTTAAGTGTGCAGACCCTGCGGGTTCGAGAACTATGTAGACATGACCCGAGATACTGCTCGGTCAATATCCAATAGCGGGACCTGGATGCCCATATTGGATCCTACATATTCTACGAAGATCTTATCGTTTGAACCTCAGTGCCAAGGATTCATATAATCCCGTATGTCATTCGCTTTGTCCTTCGGTATGTTACTTGCCCGAGATTTGATCGTCAGTATCCGCATACCTATTTCAATCTCGTTTACCGGCAAGTCTCTTTGCTCGTTCCGTAATACAAGATCCCACAACTTACACTAAGTTACATTGCTTGCAAGGCTTGTGTGTGATGTTGTATTATCGAGTGGGCCCCGAGATACCTCTCCGTCACACGGAGTGACAAATCCCAGTCTTGATCCATACTAACTCAACGAACACCTTCGGAGATACCTGTAGAGCATCTTTATAGTCACCCAGTTACGTTGCGATGTTTGATACACACAAAGTATTCCTCCGGCGTTAGTGAGTTATATGATCTCATGGTCATAGGAACAAATACTTGACACGCAGAAAACAGTAGCAACAAAATGACACGATCAACATGCTACCTCTATTAGTTTGGGTCTAGTCCATCACGTGATTCTCCTAATGACGTGATCCAGTTATCAAGCAACAACACCTTGTTCATAATCAGAAGACACTGACTATCTTTGATCAACTGGCTAGCCAACTAGAGGCTTGCTAGGGACAGTGTTTTGTCTATGTATCCACACATGTAAATGAGTCTTCATTCAATACAATTATAGCATGGATAGTAAACGATTATCTTGATACAGGAATTGTAATAATAACTATATTTATTATTGCCTCTAGGGCATAATTCCAACACATGTCCCTTAGAAATCAAATAATGAATTTTAAACAACAATATTAGGAACATGTTGCACAAGCTTGGGAGAGGGTGAAACTGATGATAAGAAATTGTCCAACTCATGGTTTAAACTTGTGGATGATTATCCAAAATTTATATGGTTGACTAAACTTTGTGTCTAGAAATCTTCTAGATTCTGCTGCACGTGGTACCTTGATGCGATGACCTTAGCACAGGCCACCAAACTTCTGGACAACAACATGTCCAACTATTCTCAATGGCATACCAAGAGAGCTCCAACTGGTAAGAAGGTAAATTCTGTTGAGGAAATCACTACTTTGAGTGAAAAAGTGGATGCTCTTATGAATTTGTTGCTAATAAAAATACTCATGTTGATCCTAATGATATGACCTTGTCTAACTTTAATGAACAAAATAATGATGCTATTGATGTGAACTTTGTCTCGCGAATAATTTCAACTACAATGCTTATAGGGGTAAATTCAATGCTAGGTCGTATCCCGATAACAATCCTAATGGTTATGGAAATTCATATGGTAATTCTTATGGAAACTCCTCTACAAATTCTAATAGATACCCTAGGATCTTTAGAACACAATAAATGAATTCATTAGTTCTCAAAAAGTTTTCAATACTATTGTAGCGACCCGACTCAAAACGAGTCAATCCTGTGTGTGTCCTGTGTCATCGCTGGATCAGTATGCTGGCACACACAGTACATCAATGTATATATCAAAGTACAATCACATGTAAATACCGTAAAACTGATATATACCTCAAAATCCCAGCGAAAACAGTCAAGGGAGTGGAGTCCCAATAAACACCAACGACAGGTTGATTGCAGACCGTAACCCTGAATCATAGTCTTACTCATCGTAGAAAATATCTGCAACACATGACGTTGTAGCCATGTAGGTCAGCATATTGAATATGCCGGCAAGTCACAAAATAGAGGGGTGAAAATATCATTTATCCTATATGCATATATGGCAGGTGGGGCTGTAGTTTAAGTTTTGCGTAAAGCAAATTTTTCCTACAACAAGAGAGGGGTAAAAGCAAAAATTTACTACATAGTTGGTTCTTAACGAGAAAGGTTCCACTAACCATTTCTCATACCCAAGTTATCAATAACACCCACATCATTAAGTTAATCGTGTTGAGAATTCCTAATAGCTTCAGTTCCTTTGGCTCAAGTTGTCCATGACCGTGGACACGGCTAATCGATTAGGTTAGAGTACTCTGCAGAGTTTTGCACACGTTCCACACAAGATTTGACCACCTCCGTTGAAGTCCTCGCACTTCGGGGTGTTTGAGAACCAGATGATCAAAACATGGTCTTCCAAAGGGTTCCTCTGAGACACTGTCGGTGCCCATCCTATCCTGCCGTTCTTCTACATCTCGTAGCACTACCCGTCCAGAGTCACCATGATGTCCAACAAAGCCAGAGCCCATAATGGCTTATGGCTGTGCAGGTAAGCCTCAGGTCTAGAAGAATCCATCCATCTCTTTTGCCTGGGTGAAGCTTTTCGCAAGATGTCACGACGCTTCCCCATGCATCTCGGGTCATCCACTAGCTTCCCGAGGGTGCCCATCTGAACCGTCCTTCACCCAGAGGTATATTGCATCATATGGTCTTGAAAGTCTTGGACTTTTCAGGTCTTGATTATTAAGTTCTCGCAACACTCATGATATACACTCAACCAAACCCCGTCAACAAAAAGCATAGCTAATTAACGTCCCGGCCAAAGTAACAAGGGTTTATGAGTGCCTACCACATGATACTACATCAAGAACCAATTTTTCAAGTACCTACTTTGCATGCAATGGTGGAGAAGGTTGATCTAATGCAATAAAACCATAGGTAAATTATGATCAATGTGAACTTGCCTGGTAAGGTTGATGAAGATAGATATCGCGCACAGGAAATAACTTGATAGAACTATTCGTCACTCTCCGATGAAATCTATATAATCAAACATAGTATTCACATAAGAATTCAAACTAACAATCATTCTAACAATCAATATCACAGGCAAAAAATAAAATTTATCCAATAAATCAAATCAAACAACAATCCAAAAGAAGCTTCAAAGAAAACTATGGAGTCTTCTACTACAACAACACAAAAAATAGTTATTTGTCCTAATTGAACTTAACAGCAAATAAAACACTAAAATTGTAAAATAGCAGAAAATAAAATATAAAATAACTAATATAAGATCAAGTATTTTTCATAAAAAATTATTAGCAAAAAGAAGTAATTGATTTTTTTGTTAAACTCTACTTATGATCAAAACAATGTTAACCTTGAATTAAATTAAAACAATTTTAACTTCAAATCAAATTGTTTCTGATCTAAACAAAAGTTAACAGAGAATAAAACTCACAAAACAATATATATATATATATATAAAGTATTCTCAAATAGGAATTTAAGTTGGCAATGAAATCGATTTGCAAGCTATTATTGAACTAGAATTGATTCCATGCAATCAAATAAAAATAAATAAAATAAAATTTTGTTGTTGTTATTGAAAAGTCAGTGTTAAATAACAGAAAACAAAATATAACTTGTCACAATTACAAAAGAAAACAAATTAAAAACAATTTATACAAAACAAAAAGGAATAAACCTGAAAGAAACTAAAACAGAATATGTTTTGCTTAAAACCCTAATTTAAAATATTATAAAAATTCTGAAATTATACCTACTAATCAATAAGATCACTAGTGACCAGTATAAAAAAGAATCAACTCAAAACCTATTTTTAAACTCTACATATTCATAAAACAAGATTTGAATCAAATATGTTTGAATTCAAATTTAAAATATTCAAACATGGTCAAAAAATATCTACAGAAATTGCATAAAATTTGTGACACGATGTAAAAAGATCACTCAAAAACAAGTTAAAACATAAAATTTATAAGGAAAACAAAAATAGAACTTATCTGCTTTTAAAACAGAAAACAGAAAAAAATCTAACTAACGGCAGAGCCACGTGGCATCTCCTGAGTGGCTGAGAGGTGTGCGTGCGGTGGATAAACTAGAAGTCATTCAAAACTTAAAGAAAACACTTCGGTTAAATAACTAAATAGAAAAAATCGGCCGGATCACCAAAAATAAACCAAAGGGGTACGGGGGGATCTAATCTACACCATTGATCTTGATCGGATGGTCGAGAACTCAAATAGGCTGGGTGGTGGTGCTCCGGCGATGTTCGACGGTGGCGGAGCTTTGGTGGTGGTCGGGGCTGGGGCTCTGGTAGTCTTTTGAGACGACGGAGATGACCAGGGGGTGGAGGCGGCGCTCCAGCGTCGGTTGGAGGCGTCAGCGGGGCTCGGGGGTGACATGGGGAAGCGATAGGAGCTCGGGAGGCTTTGGCCTTTGGCCGAAGTCCGACGAGGTGGGGCGGGGTGCTCTGGTGAGGGGAGCACGGGGATTTGGGGAAAACAGAGAGAGGGGAGGCTCCTCTATTTATAGGCGGCCTCGGGAGGGTCGGGGAAGGAAAGGGGAGGGAGATCTCGCAAGGATCTGTGGCTGTGGTGAGGGATGGAAGGAGGAAGAAGGGAGAAGGAAGGGGACCACATGGGATGAGGGAGCGGTCGCGGGTCCCATGCATCAGAGAGAGGGAGAGAGAAAGGAAAGGGGTGGTGGCCGATCGGGAGGAGATTTGGTCGAGTGAGAGGGATTCGGGCTGCTCGCCATGGGTGAGTGGGGCTAGTTGGGCCAGCTCGAGAAAAAAAATACTTTTTCCTTTTATTTAAAAATAGGGAGGAAAACAAATAAAGAAGAAATAAAATATACTCCGAATATAGGAGTATTATATATCAAAATTTACAGAAAAAGATTTCCTACAAGATGAACATATTTCAAGGCCAAACAAAAATCTCCCAAATTCTAATAGTTCAAACAGTGATGCTGTTTTAAATAAAATGCAAAGAAAACATTTTGAAAATACCAAAATGGATTCAAATTCATTTCTCTCCATTTTTATATTGAAGGGAATCATTTTACCCTATTGTCCATGTATTTTATTTTTGGAGAAAAATTAAATTTGAAAACCACTTCAGAAATTTCTTCTGAAACATAATATGAAATATTTTCAAAATAGTCTTGTGAGTTTCATAAGTTCAAATATAATTCATATGGCCCCTGTTTTGGAGTGTCATATTGCTCCTCTCAAGATTTTGAATTAGGGCAAGGGGATTTGAATTCATTTAATCTTTAAATAGAACCAAAAGGAAATAAATTCCAAAAGGAAAAATTTCAGTAGTTTTCAAATCCAAAACATTCAAGTCCTTTATTATGAAGGAGTCATGTTATCTTCTCTCACTGGTTTGGATTGAATGAATTTGAAAATTCAAAAAGAAAAGGTGGAAGTCATTTTATTCGCTCTCAGTTTTAAAGTTTCAAAAGTATCAAATTTCACTCAATTATCAATCACTCAATCAAACAATCAATCAATATAGTAATTATTTTTAACATTCCAAAATTTGGGATGTTACAACTATGGTAGAAGAGAAATTGCATGTTGTTGATACTTTGGCTAAAAACATGGATAAAATTGCTCTTGATGTAGAAACTCCTAAAAAAGCTTTGCCTCCTAAGCATGATTTTAATGAGACTATTAAGTCCATCCAAGTTTCTATTAATGAGAGTAAGGAGAGGATCACTAAGTTAAAGGCTAAGCGGGAATTCCTTGAAAAAGCGCTTCCGCTCGATGTTTACAGGAATCATGATGAAGATCTTAAAATGATTGGTCCTTATCCTATCAAATATTCTTTAATTATCTGAATAATAATGACAAAGGTACTGTATATGAGTCAATTTTAGAAGAGAAGTGTCATGTTTGCTTGGAGGGTGATGATTTTAATGTTAAAACTAGAAAAAGTGGGTTTGGAGAGATCAAAACTTTAACTCGTGATGTGACCACTATTTTGGATTACAAGGACTTTAATTATGATAATTGCTCTTTAGTAGAATGTATTTCCTTGCTTCAATCCATTATTAACTCACCAATGCTTATGAACAAAACAAAGCTTTTACTCAACATATAGTGGAAGCTATGGTAAACGCTTATGATGAGAAACTTGAGCTTGAAGTTTCTATCCCTAGAAAGTTGCATGATGAATGGGAACCAACTATCAAAATTAAGACAAATAAATATGAATGCAATGCTTTCTTTGACCTTGGTGCTAGTGTTTCATCTATACCTAAAACTTTATGTGATGTGCTTGGTCACACTAACATTGAAGAATGTTCCCTAAACTTGCATCTTGTGGATTCTACCATCAAGAAACCCTTGGGTAGAATAAATGATATCTTGATTATTGCAAATAAAAATTATGTGCCTTTATATTTCATTGTGCTTGATATTGATTGCAACCCAACTTGTCCAATTATACTTGGAAGGCCCTTTCTTTGAACTATAGGTGTAATTATTGACATGAAAGAGGGAAACATAAGATTTCAATTTCCATTAAAGAAAGGAATGGAGCACTTACTTAGAAAGAGAATTAGTCCACCATATTAATCAATCATGAGGGCCACATATGGGTTGAGTGTCAAAGATGACAACACTTGAAACTATGTAATATGCATATCTAGGGGCGTAAAACAATAACGCTTGTTGGGAGGCAACCCTATAGTTATCTTTAATTTTTTGATTTTTTTATTTCTGTTAGTGTGTGATAACATAAATTTTGCCTTTGTAATGATTGTGTTTTATGTTTTAGTTAGTGTTTGTGCCAAGTCAAACCTTTGGAATGATTTGCTTGATGAGTAGAATTGATACGGTGCAAAAACAAAAACTTTAACGCCCAGTGCAAAATTTCTTTGATTTTACTGGAACATTATTTATGTAAAAATTCCTCAGGTCATCCTATTTTTTCACAATTTTTGGAGTTATATAAGTATAGGTTCATTACATATTACTACATAGTGTTCTGTTTCAGTCAGATTTTGTTTTTGCATGCGTAGTTTGCTTGTTTTAATGATGTATCGGGGGGTATAAGCCATGGAGGAATTAAGATACAATACACTATGTAAAATAAAATAATAATGAACTTGTAATAGCACCTGAAAGTATTTGATATGTTGCTTATACTAACATATCTCACGAAGTTTTGTTGAGTTTTATGTGATTGAAGTTTTCAAGTTTTGGGTATTGTTCTGATGGACAATGGATTAAGGAGAAGCAAAATCCTAAGCTTGGGGATTCCCAAGGCACCCCAAGGTAATATTCTAGGAAGACTCAAGCATCTAAGCTTGGGTATGCCCTAGAAGGCATCCCCTCTTTTTGTCTCAATCCATCGGTATGTTACTTGGAGCTATATTTTTATTCGTCACATGATATGAGTTTTGCTTTGAGCATCGTTCACTTTAATTTCTTTTACTTTAAGTTTGCCACAATCATTGTTTGCTGGACACACCTATTTGAGAGAGATACAACATCATCACAATTTGTTAGAATACTCTATGAGCTTCACTTACATCATTTGAGCTTGGCAGTTGCTGTAGTACTTCACTTATATCTTGTTGAGCATGGTGGCGTGTAGATTTTATAGGAATATTATGCTCTCATTCTTCACTTATATTTTTTTGAGAGCTGGACAAATAGTGATGGTAATTTTCATGGGTCATAAGGCTAGATCAAAAATAATGAGTATCCAATATGTGATAGTAAAAAACCATCATGTAACACATAAAGAGAAATTATGGGTTAATAATATTGATGTGGTGATATGAAAAAGGTATGACTGCATTATTATTAATTCAGATAGGTGTCGATATTAAGTGATGTTAAACTTCTTGTTCATATAACAAATTAAAAAGGCATGGCGATGATGTGTGAGCATTTCTATTCCTCCTTGAAAATCGTGTGTTGTTTTGAGTCGGAGTCGCATGATGGTTAAATCCTACCAACTCTATCCCTCGGGCCATGCGAGTAGTACTTTGATTTGTGATAAAACTAATAGAACTTTGCAATAAGTACATGAATTCTTCATGACTAATGTGACACCTTGGACATACACAATCTTACCTCCTCATATTTGCTAGCCTCTTAGGTACCGTGCATAGCCGATCCTCACCATGAGGATTGGTGCAACTTCCGCTGCTGCATCCAAACCCGAGACATGACACGCTCTGTTGCACATAAACCTTCTAATATACTCCTCAAAACAGCCACCATACCTACCTATCATGGCATTTCCATAGCCATTCTGAGATATATTGCCATGCAAATGCCATTGTCACTTCACATGACTAGTTCGTTCATAATGATAATGCTTTGCATGATCATATAGAGCTGACATAGTATTTGTGGCAAAGCCACCTTTTATCATGTTTTTTATACATGTCATGCTAGATCCTTGCACATCCTGGTACACTGCAAGAAGCATTGATTCAGAGTCATATTGTCCTTCAGTTTTCGTATTGAGTTGTAAGTAAATAAAACTGTGATGATCATCATTTTTATAGCATTGTACCAGTGAGGAAATAAAATGGGGGAGGCCAAATGAGCCCACCATTAAAAAAATACATGAGAGAAAAAGGGAGAATTAACTTTGCTACTATCGTTTACCACACTTGTGCCTCAAAGTGGCACCTTGTTCTTCCTATAGAGAGTTTCATGTTATGCCATTCATATGCTAGTGGGAATGATTTTTTCATAAACTTGGCTTGTATATTTCGATAACAGGCTTACTCAAATGCCCAAGGTCTTCACGAGCAAGCAAGTGACATGCACAACCCACTCAGCTTTAGTAGATCTTTCATACACTTATAGCTCTTGTGCATCATTTGCATGGCAATCCCTACTCCTTGCATCAATATCTATCGACGGGCATCTCCATAGCTCGTTGGTACACCTAGTTGATGTGAGACTATCTTCTCCACTTTTACCCCTTCGAAACCTACCACTATATTCTATTCCACATTTATGCTATGTCAATGGTTCACACTCATGTATTGCGTGAAGAATAAAAGGTTGATGCATATTGAAAAAGTACGATCCAATTGCCTGACTTGGACACCGTGGTGCTTAACATTTGTATAAATGTGGTGAATATGGATCCATGCCTTGCTAATAGAATAAAGATGTATGTGAGGGTAAAAAAATCTTTGATACTTTGGAAACTTAATAATTTGTTGCTTATACGTGTAAGTATTATTGTGTTAATGTTTGTTAATTCATCGTTTCTCAATGAGCAAACATGCATAAGGTTAGAACAGGGATATCATATCACACAAAAATTCTGTTTTTATCATTTACATACTCGAGGACGAGAAAGAATTAAGATTGGGGATGCTTCATATGCCTTCAACGTATCTATAATTTTTTATTGTTCCATGCTGGTATATTATCATTTTAGAATACTTTTGTGGTGTTTATCTACTAATTTATATTATTTTTGATTACTAACCTATTGACCCAGTGCCTAGTGTGAATTGTTGTTTTCTGCATGTTTTTCCATTTTCCACGTGTGCATGCCAAACGAAGCCCAATTTTCCTAAAAAAATTTGGTGATTTTCTCTAGACCAAAAGAAGACCAACGAGCACCGGAAGAAGGCTGGAGGCCTCACGAGGGGCCCACAAGCCAACAAGGCGCGGCCTGGCGAGCGCCCTGATGGATTGTGCTTCCGTCATGTCCCTCCTGATTCCATTCTTTGGCTTATAAATTCTCATCCACCCTAAAATGATCATTGGGAGTCCCAAAACACTTTTTACACCGCCGCAAGTCTCTGTTATGACGGAAGGCCATCTGGAGCTTCATTCTGGCACCCTGTCGGAGGGGGACCGATCATGGAGGACCTCTTCACTAACCTTGCTGCCCTCACGATGATATGTGACTATTTTACTTCATACCTACGGGTCCATGGCAGAAAATAGATGGAGATCTCTCTCTTGATCTTTAATACAATGATCATCGCATCTTCACTTCGATCCATATGATGTATTTCCTTTTGTGCGGTGCATTTGTTGGGATCGGATGAATTATGGGTTTATGTTCAGATTATTCATGATAAATATTCGAGTCTTCTCTGAAATTTTATATGATTCTTATGTGCATGATTATTATAGCTTTGTAATTCTCTCCGATCTATTTAAATAGTTTGGCCAACTAGATTGACATTTCTTCGGTGAGAGAGGTGCATTGTAGTAGGTTCAACCTGGCGAATTTCTATATTGCAGTGACAAAATTGGACAAGACGTGTCTTTGTGTTGCTTCTACTAAGGATAAAACGATGGGGTTTACTCGTATTGCTTGAGTTTACTTTTTCTACATCATGTCATCTTACAACATGCATTACTTTGTTCGTCATGTACTTAATACGTAGAGGGACAAGCATAGAAGCGCTCTTGAAGTGAAGTAACAGTAATAGGTGCACGCAGGAGTCGGCCTATTTGTTTATGGACGTGATTCCTATATACACACAATCATTACCGTGAATAGCGCATAACTATCCGCTTTTTGTCAATTGCCCAACAGTAATTTGTTTACCCGTCGTATGCTCATTTTCATGAGATATGCCACTAGGGAAAGCTATGCCCCTCGGGTCTATTCGCAACATATTGATAAAACCTTCATTACATTGCTACCATTTACTTGTTTTTATTTTATTCCACTATCTACAACCATCTACACACCTTACTTGCTTGCAAATAATGAGACCAAGGGGATTGACAACCCTCTTGTCCGTGTTGGGTGCAAGTTGTTTGTTCTTTTGTGTGCATCCACTGAAGATGGTTGTGGTTGATATTACTATTGGTTCGATAAACATTGGTTTCATAACTGAGGGGAATACTTACCCACATTGTGTTGCGATAACCCGTTCATCTTCACGGAAAAACCCAACACAAATCATAGTATCACTCACCCGCCGGTGGTTAATGATATAACAACGACGAGGACATGGTTGTTCTATTAGCGGTGTACATCATGATCTTGCATATCTTGCACCCTTGTCATCGCAGGCCAAGGTTGCATCATTTTGGGGCAGTGTCAATGTGGGGACCCCGACTCATAAGTCGTGATCACCTAATGCACGTATACAGTGATCCTAGAGATCAGTGCTCACTATACACACAAAAGCTGAATAACAAGAGTCTTAGATCCATACATACCGTCTGATACAAATAGAGACCATTGAGGTCAAGTATTACATAGATAGTGCCTCGAAGGCCGACACATCACACATAACTAGCAACAAAAATCTTGGTCGAAAGCGTGAACCCATGCCATCTGCCTTAACCTACACGCATTTTGACTAGGATGCGTCCTAGTTCGCATTTTCGTCACCGACAAACTCTTCATGTTCTTGCTCTTCCATGCATGGCCAATTAAATAACTAGTGGCAAGCCAATGAGTACTTTGAATGTACTCACAAGCATCCCATGATGTGGAACAAGGCAATAACGAAATATGATGTAGCACTAATAAGTAATTTTGCGGAAAGCAGATTTTTCCCTAGTGCAATAACATGATTAACTTCTTGTGTGTCATGCATCATGAGGTAAGTGATAACCATGTGAATAGGTTACAGATATGAATATCAACTCAGGGATGAACAACCCATGTTCGCCCATCATGCCAAGTCTTCTGACTTAGATCATGTATCATGTTACTCCCATAATCACCTTTCTCACACATGCACATTGTTTGGTAAACATGGACGTAGCCAAAGAGCGGTCATCCAACTGTCCTTGATCGTGGACATGGCTATTCGAATAGTTTTACACTCTACACAGGTTGCACACTTTACCCACTAGACTAGGGAGACTTTCGTGTCAATACACGACTCGCGGTATTTCTCATACCCGAGGTAAGTACCCGAACATCACCTTTCCAATAACGACACTAGCAAAGAGACCACTCGTTGGTGACAATCCCTCGTGATGTACATCACACATATCATCCACGAGGGCATGCAACAGTGTGCCCAGTATCTATGAAAGCATGCCATGGTTGCCCTTTTCTTGGCACGACCACGTCTCGAGAGTGACCACATCACTCTCGCCACTAGTAATGCGGGATCTTTACTGGCACCAACCATAGTAATCACCAAAGCCCCATCCAATAAGGGGTATCTTGGTCATGCATGTAAGGTTGGAGTAACGGTTGCAACTCAAACGAATTTGATTTTGAAAAACCACACACTTACTAGCCTCGATACACCACTCCTTTCTCAAGTGGCTACCTAACTCACACATCTCCCTCGGGCATTAGTGGCACCCGGCGGGGTTTTCGTAAAACCTCTGAAATCACTTCTCTTTATCGTCACCATGCATGTCCCCTATCCCATGCATACAACTACTAGCAGCCTAACTACATCCCACCCGCACAACCCTCATAGGTGGGTAGGGTTATTCTCAAGTGCAAGTGTCAACAAGGATCTTATCGAAAACATTCCACTGGGGTAGTTACCGATTCAACATGATCTTATGCATCAGAATGAAATGCTAAACATGGCATGCATGAAAATAATTTCTCAGACATGGTCAAGGCACTGCTTGCCTTGCTCAACAAAGTCTCCAGGGTCTTCTAAGTCTTCTGGTCCAAGTCCCTCGTCAACAACACAATCTATCATCTAAATAAGACGACAAAAATAAGCACTCAACTAAAACAGTTAAAATAATCTACTCAGAAAAATGTCGCACCATTTTTGTAAAATACTAGAGTGAGTATAGGTACTGTGAAAATTGTTGGATTTTATTTTTGAAGTGTAAAAGGTTGTAAAAATCATTTTAACAGGGTGGTAAAATGTCATAAACAAGGTTTTAAAGTGAAACAATGTATGCAACCTTGTGCAAAAATTACACAAGTGGAAACATAAAATACTAAATAATTTTACAAAAAAATGGTGGAGAAATATATGGATTTGGATAAATATTTGTTTTTGTAGGATTTTTGCAAAACATAAACAAAAAAGGAAAAATAAAAATAAAAAGGAGGAGGGCATAGTGGCTTCTCGGCCACAGCGTGCCCAGCTAAGCTAGGCCCAGCCAGCCAGCCAACCCAGGCAAGCCAGCGCGTGCATGTGTGGGGGTTTAAACCCGACAGGCAGAGAGAGAGAGGTGAGCATGACAGGCGGAGCTCACCTATCATCTTCAACCACGTGACAGGGATGCTGGCAACATCACCAGCGATGCTTCTTGCCACGGCAAGAGGGAATGAGGGCAGGAACGGAGTTAGCATCGAGTCGCAATTCTGGTGGAGGTGGAGGGAGTTGTCGGGGAAGCCCCGGTCATCGACTATGAGGAGGCCGCAGAGGAGAGCTTTGGGAGGTGGTCGGAGTTGGTGTTCGAGGAGCATGCTCTAGTTCTGAACGAAGAGAAAGGAGAGCCGGAGAGGCTCCGTACCCCGAGATCGATGGTGGCCCGATGCTGCGGAGCTCCGACCGATACCAAGCATAGGGCGCTTAAGGGGAGGAGGTAGAGGGTCTGTCACTCGATTAGGAGAGGGATAGAGAGTCCAAAGGGGAGAGAGAGGCTCGGGGGGCTCTTTATAGGCGTACGACGGGAACATGGTGTTGGGCGTGCGGGGGAGCTCGGGGTCGAGCACTGAGATTGCGACGGCTCGATATAGAGGCATGGGCGAGCTTAGTGGGTGAGCAGGGAGGCGCCAGGGGGGAGAGGACGAACAGGATGGACCTCAAGCGCCGCAAGTGTGAGAGCTCAGTTGTTGGGGGGGGGGGGCTCGGGCGGCAGCGCACTCATGCAAGAGGTGCAGCGGGAGGGTTGAAAGGAGGGGGGATGTTGCCCTGGTGTCTTGCAAACTGTAGGGCGCTGCTCCTGGCGCGCAGGAGGGGCTCCAGGACGATAGGCGCGCGAGGTCAAACCTTTGGAGCACAGCGATTGTCTTGTAGCACGCTCTAGAGGGAGCGTATGGCCAACATGATGATGCCACTATCGTTCTCTGGTGCGGCCATCAGTGTCCTTTCACAGCAAGAGGTTTAACAAGAGAGGGGGAGGCATTGGATGCTCCAAGCACTACCCACAGGAGAGAGAGAAGTGAGAGAGAGAGGAGAAAGTGGCTGTTCAGAGGGGGAAATGGGGGTTTTGACCCCTGCAATCATGCACATAGATGATGGGGTGGATCATGGGGGGTGCTTGGGGGTCTCACAGAAAGTGTGGTAGAAATTTGGATTGAAGGAGAAAAGTGGAAGGGGTAAAAGTGTAGCTTTTACCAATCTGCCAGAAGGTGATTGATGATTGTTAATTTGGGCAAGTTACATTTACCCAATTGTTCTGAAAGTTGACAGAATTTAATTGTGGTTAAAACCAAGAGCGTTCACCAAGTTTTAGCTCATTTGAGCAAAGTTGGCAATGAAAACGTGAAAAACCCTTGAAATGGACAGAATCATATTCCTATGAACAAAGGTGATCAAGTCAACTCCTACAAATGCACAAATTGGTGTAGCATCCTTATTTGGGGGATAGATAACTCCTGTAAGGTTTTGGATCAATTGGATAAACTTGGCAATGTAAAGTTGCTCAAATTTGGTTCTGGACACACAAGGTTTTGGGGTTCTTTGGTGAACCTAACCAACTTGGGTTGAGATTAAAATTTGCAAGATCACCACATTTATCATGTGTGACTTGCTAGCATTTTCCTTGAATTTATTGAGGATATTTCTTATGTAAATATTTCAAAAGCTTGAAATAGGAAGAAAGAGTTTAGAGGGGTTTTGTCCAATATTTTGAACATGAACGTGTGTTGAAACTCTTATGTATGGAAAATATATGTCCACTGAGTTTCCTTAAATTTTCTCAAATATTTTTGAAGTGATAAAATAATTTTCCACTGTGAAATATCATTTCTGGATCCAAAAAGATGTGTTTAAATGAAATAGGAAAATAACTTTTAAAATAATTATTTTATGATTTTCGGAAGCCTTTTTGATAATAGGATCCAAATAAACTCTTTGGGGTAAGGTATCTCTTCTAAATTGGGGGCTTGCAGTGCAAATCTCAAATCAGGGTTTTTTGAAAGCTTAAAATAAATAAATGCATTTTTGTTGAATTAATAATTTATAAAAATAGTTTCTGGTCCTATTCACATGGCATGATCATTGGACAAGGGTTTGGGGTCAAGGAGATGAATTATATAGATGGGAATATCTTCAAAACTTAATCGCACACTCAAGCAAGTAGCAACCAAATCAATCATCACAAGCATGCAAAAAAGTTTTAAATGGCTCCAATTTTATAAAAACTTAATGTGGCAAAAGTGGTACAAACAAAGGGTGTGATAGACCTACCCCCCCCCCTCCTTACAAGAATCTCGTCCCCGAGATTCCTAGGCTAGGTGCTAAAAAGAGAAGCAAACTCTGATATGAGGTGGTCTTCATGCTCCCATGTTGCTTCTGCTTCAGTGTGGTTGCTCCACTAGACCTTGATGTACTTCATGGTACGGCTCCTGGTGCAAGGATCGGCATCATCCGAGATGTGCATTGGTCTCTCACGATAGGTGAGGTCTGGCTGAGGATTGATGGCTTGATGATCGACATCCTTGTAGAGCTCCAAGCGGTTGGGAACTTGGAGGGACTTTTGAAGCTACGACACATGGAAAACGTTGTGCACATCTGAGAGCTCGGAAGTTAGCTCTAGATGATAGGCGACTTCTCCTCGCATGTAGGTGATCTTGAAGGGGCCGATGTATCTTGGTGCAAGCTTTCCCTTGATGTGGAAGCGCTTTGTTCCCTTGAGGGGCGTAACCCAAATATAGACATAGTCCTCAACACGAAAACTCATGTCCCAGCAACGGGAGTCAGTGTAGCTCTTCTGTCATGACTTGGCAGCCTCTAGACATTGTCTGACAAGTTGAACTTGCTCCTCCACTTGACGGTGAACATCTGGTTCGAAGACCAGCCCTTCTCCGGTTTCTGACCACATGAGGGGAGTGCGACACTTGCGCCCATACAACACCTCAAATGGCGCCATCTGAAGGCTGGACTAATAGATGTTGTTGTAGGAGAACTCGGCAAAGGGCGAACGATCTTACCACTTGACTCCATATGCCAAGACACAGGCACGGAGAATGTACTCGAGTATTTGGTTTACTCGTTCCGGTTATCCGCCTTTCTGAGGGCGAAAAACGGTGCTGAAGGATAGCTTGGTCCCCAAGGCCTCTTGGAACCTGTTCCAGAACCTCGAGGTAAACTGAGTACCTCGATTTGACACAATCTCCTTAGGGACTCCATGGAGACTTACAATCCGGTTGAGGTAAATATTTGACAACTGGTTCCGAGTGTAGGTCGTCTTGACGGGAATGAAGTGGTCCACCTTGGTCAGGTGATCGATAATGACCCAAATGGAGTCATGTTCCTTGTTTGATCTTGGCAGACCGGTGATGAAGTCCATCCCGACTTTGTCCCTCTTCTATTTAGGCACATTGAGAGGTTGTAGCAGTCCAGTGGGTCATTGATGCTTAGCTTTGACCCTCTAGCATATGTCACACTTAGCGACATAAGAAGCTATTTGCCTCTTCATGCCATGCCACCAGAATCTTGTCCTAAGGTCTTGATACATCTTGGTTCCACCATGATGGATGGAATACAGAGTGTCATGGCCTTCGTGCAAGATCAGCTTCTTGAGCTCAACATTGTTGGGTATGAAAATGCGATTCCCAAACCATACAAATATGTGTTTATCCACTAAGAATCCTGGGGCTTTTCATTCTTGATCTTCTTCTTGATGCCTTTGATGCTCCAGTGTCCTTTCTGAGCTTCCTTGATATCATCCACCAATGTAGGCTTTGTTTCGAGGTTGGCTAGAAATCCTAGTTTGACTAGCTCCAATCTGAAGCTTTCAAGTTCCTCATACAAGGCGGGTAGCCTTTCATTGATCATAGCATTCAAGTAACAATCCTTTCTACTCAAGGCATCCGCTACCACATTGGCCTTTTTGGGGTGGTATTGAACAATGAGGTCGTAATATTTGATCAACTCCAACCATCTGCGTTTCCTCATGTTCAATTCCTTTTGAGTGAAAATATACTTCAAGCTCTAGTGGTTAGTGTATATCTCACACCACTTTCCTAGAAGGTAATGTCACCGAGTCTTCAAGGCATGAACCACTGCTGTCAGCTTAAGATCATGAGTGGCGTAGTTCTATTCGTGAGGGCGTAGTTGTCTCGTTAGATATGCCACGACTATGCCTTCTTGCATCAGGACACCACCAATCCCAGTCCATGATGCATAACAATATATCACAAACTCCTTGTGACTATCAGGGGTGGCCAAAAATGGGACCTTTGTCAATCTATTCTTGAGCTCCTAGAAACTTTCTTCACACTTCATCGTCCATTCAAACTTCTTGTCCTTCTTAAAGAGCTACGTGATCGGTCGGGTGATGCTTGAGAATCCTTCAATGAACTTGCGGTAGTATCCCACGACTCCGAGGAAGATTCTGACGTCCTTCACATTGGTCGGAGATTGCCACTCCGTCATGGCTTCAATCTTGGCGGGATCAATTGACAATCCTTCTGCTGTCAACACGTGACCCAAGAATCCAACTTCATGCATCCAAAATTTACACTTGCTGAATTTGGCATAAAGCTCGAGCTCTCGATGCTTGTCGAGGACCATCCTCAAGTGTTGCTCATGTTCTTCTTCAGACTTGGAGAAGATGAGTATGTCGTCAATGAAGACAACGACAAACTTGTCCAGATACTCCATGAAGACTTTTTTCATGAGGTACATGAAGTAGGTTGGGGCATTGGTTAACCCAAATGACATGACCGTGTATTCATACACGCCATATCTGGTCACAAATGCCGTTTTCGGGATGTCCTCGGGTCTGATATTCAACTAGTAGTACCCATACCTAAGATCGATCTTGGAAAAAACCATGGCACCATTCAGCTGATCGAAGAAGACTTCAATCTTGGGGAGTGGATACTTGTTTTTTATTGTGACTTCATTGAGAGAATGGTAATCAATACAGAGCCTGATAGTTCCATCCCTCTTTGACACAAATAGGACATGTGATCCCCAAGGAGAGGCACTAGGGCGAATCAATTCTTTTCTGAGCCGCTCAGCAAGTTGCTTCTTTAGTTCAACCAACTCTTAGGATCCCATTCTATAGGGCTTCTTATAGATGAGTCATGCTCTGGTCATTAACTCAATAATGAATTCAATGTACGATTAGGAGGTATTCCGGGCAGCTCATCAGGAAAGACATTCTTGGTCCAACTCAATTCCTGACACACAGTTAACCTGAGGGGCTTGAGAAAAGGTAGGGTTGGTATCAGTCCTCTTGGCCTAGTCCAACAAGATTTGGTGCTCGGTCAACCAATCCATTCCAATGATCACATCCAAGCCTTGCGACTTCAGGATGATGTGATCGGCTGAGAAGTCTACTCCCTTGATGTTAATCCCAACTCCTTTACACCCTATCTTGGTCCTCAAAACTGCACCCAGGGTTTGTACAATCATATGACCACTCAAAGGTGTAGACTTCATACCGCTCTCTAGCGCAAACTTTTGTGTAACAAAATAATGTGAAGCACCACAATCAAACAGAACTTTTGCTGGGGTTGAGTTGCTAAGGAACATACCTAGTATGACATCCGGGTCCTCTCGGGATTCCGCAACGGAGACGTGATTCACACGAGCCTTGTTCTTGTTGTTGGGCTGGTTGCGGGAGATTGGTTTCTGGGTGGTGCTCCAAGGCCTTGTCCTTGGTTCGGCGGATTAGGGTGTGGTGCATCTGGCTTCTTGTTGGGAAACGACCTTGAGTAGTGCCCTGGATGTCCACAACCAAAACAAGTGACTTGGCCTGAGTTGCTATTGTTGGCACCATTGTTGTTGCATTTGTTGTATGCCGGCCTGTGGTTGGCATACTCGTGAGGCTGGTAGCTCGGACGGGGTGCACGAGACCTGGCTTCCTAAGGCTGATATTTTGGCTTCGTTGGGGCTGGTTGCCAAGGGCGAGTCTTCTGGTTGCTGGAACTGCCGATGTTGATCATCTTACGCTTGATGTGTCTTCCATGGCAGGACGCTTATATTCAAGCATGAGGGCCTTGTTCACCAGTTCGAAGAATGTCCGACAGTCACAGACAACAAGTTGATACTGAGTGATTGTTGAAGTCCTTCCATGAAGCATTCTATCATGGCTGCCTCAGCGCTGATATCTTCAGGTGCATATCTTGACAGGAGGTTGAACTTAGTACTCCTTGATAGAGCCACCTCCTTGCTTCAGCGCTCAAAATTCCCGCTTCTTCATGGCCATAATCCGTGAAGGGATGTGGGTAATGCGAAATCCTTGCTTGAACTCAGCCCAGGTGATCACAAGCTCGCCTTGCATGACTTTGAATCCATCCCACCAAGCTTTGGCGGTACCTCTGAGGTAGTGAGAGGCATAGAGAACCTTCTCACGGTCCTCATTGCAGTTGACCAATGCAAGGAGGTCCTCGATGGTGCAGACCCAATCATCAACATCCAAAGGTTCAACTGTCTCGGTGAAGGTCGAGGGCGAACTCTTCATAAACTTAGATAGAGTGGAACGACCATTGTTGTTCCCACCTTGCTGCTGGTTGTTCACAAGGACCTGAGCCATCTGCTGGATAGCAGCAGTGTTGGCTTGGCATTCCTCCCGGAGAACTTCGAGAAAACTGAGCCATGGTCATGTTCTCCGATGGAGGCGATGACGGAGGAAGATCGCCTTGTGGCTGCCCCTGGTGACCTCCAGCTTGAGCAGACCCATCAGCCTCCGGCTGCTAGCTAGATTTGCGGGCGTTGGGGTTGCCAAAAGTACTCGTGTGAGTAGCAGTCACTATCCTGTTTGGAGCAGCCAAGTCAAACAAGTGGAATAAACAAAAGGAATAGCAAGAAGGGGGAAACGCGCCTATCGGGTTGGTACAGTGCAAGTGTGACAATCAAAGGTCGATAGACCCAACACATGAGATTTAGATAGGATAGGCGATGTAGTTGCTTACATGTTTGCCCAAGGCAAAAGCGCAACTTTCGTCGAAACACAAACAGTAAAATAACAACAAGCACACATGGTTTCATATGAACCATTACACGGACTCGACTTCGCATGAGGGATTCATAGCTTATCCTACCCTAAGGGTTCTCGGATCTAAGTGGTGGAGTGCTTGGTCTTGTACTCACGCTCATGTGGGTCTTCCTCCTGGTCATCATCTATACATGTATCGTCCCCCGTCGAGGGGGGCGGAGAACAGGGAGGTCCATCTCGATGACGCTTCACCGGTGGAGCAGTGAAGAGCTCATGGTACTCCTTTGCAATCATGCGATGACGACGCGTGGGTGCATCTCTAGCCCGAGGTACTCATCCTCAGTAAGAGACAATGGGTCGCCCTCGGGGGCTCCATCCTTCTTGATCTTGTCTGCCTTCGCCTTGGATAGTCGGAGCCACTTGTGAGTGTGGTGAAGTTCCCGGCGGAGCTTCACAGATTCCTTAATCAGGTTGTTAGCCAGACTGTCGGCGGAGAGGCTGAAGTAGGTGTGGAACCTGAGTGGTGTTCCATCCTCCGGGGATGGGATTAACGTCCAACTCTCGCCAACCTCCTCTTTCCTGAGAGGGAAGTCGCGAGTAGCCGGCTCGTCAGCCATCTCTAGATGGATGTCTCAAAGGTGGATGAGTGCCTTCCATGTAGTTGTCTCAACTGCTAACACGAGGGTCTCCATCTGTAGTCCTTCAAAGAACCAACTCGTCGGGGAGTCGTTTGCCTTTATGACCACATCAACATGGTACTCCTTCGTGGTGGCATCGACCCAGAGCTTGTGGTAGAGGAAGGCGGGTGGTCGGTGGAGCTGGCACTTCTCCAAGCTGTCCTCAAGGAGTAGGGGAAAGCTGTATGCTAGGAAGGCTTCGGGTACGACGACCATCTACAAGGTTTAAGGGGAGGTGTCGGTAAAGCTTTTGAAAATAGAGCAGAAGAGGTAAGAAGTGTAGAAACTCCTGAGTATAGATGCTAAGTATGGTTTTTGGAAAAGGTTCATGCTAACTAACGTCCATGCTAACTAAGGCTTCCTACAGCAAACTTGGCTTTGATACTAGCTCTCCCGGGACCCCGACTCATAAGTCGTGATCACCGAATGCACATGTCCAGTGAACCCGGATATCTATGCTCACTGAACACACATAAGTTGAATAACAAGAGTCTTACATCCATACATACCGTCTGATACAAACAGAGACCGTTGAGGTCAAGTCTTACATAGATAGGCCCTCGAAAGGCCAACACATCACACATAACTAGCAGCGGAAATCTTGGTCAAAAGAGTGAACCCATGCCATCTGCCTTAACCTACACGCATTCTCACTGGGAAGCGTCCTAGTTCGCACGTTCGTCACTGACGAACTCTTCATATTCCTGCTCTTCCATGCCTGGCCAATTAAACAACTAGTGGCAAGCCAATGAGTACTTTGAATGTACTCGCAAGCATACCATGATGTGGAACAAGGCACTTATGAAATATGATGTAGCACTAATAAGTATTTTTGCGGAAAGCAGATTTTTCCCTAGTGTAATAACATGATCAACTTCTCGTGCGACATGCATCATGAGGTAAGTGATAACCATGTGAACAAGTTACATATATCAATATCAAATGAGGGCTGAACAACCTATGTTCCCCCATCAATCCAAGTTATCTGACTTAGCTCAGGTATCATGTTAGTCCCATAACCACCATTCTCACACATGCACACTGTTTGGTAAACATGGACATTGTAGGAAATATGCCCTAGAGGCAATAATAAAATGGTTATTATCATATTTCCTTGTTCATGATAATCGTCTATTGTTCATGCTAAAATTGTATTAACAGGAAACAATAACACATGTGTGAATAAATAGATCAGAATGTGTCCCTAGCAAGCCTCTAGTTGGCTAGCTCGTTGATCAATAGATGATCATGGTTTCCTGATCATGGACATTAGATGTCATTGATAATGGTATCATATCATTGGGAGAATGATGTGATGGACAAGACCCAATCCTAAGCATAACACTAGATCATATTGTTTGTATGCTAAAGCTTTTCTAATGTCAAGTGTCTTTTCCTTCGACCATGAGATTGTGCAACTCCCGGATACTGTAGGAGTTCTTTGGGTGTATCAAGTGTCACACCATAACTGGGTGACTATAAAAGTGCACTACGGGTATCTCCGAAAGTGTCTGTTGGGTTGGTACGAATCGAGATCGGGATTTGTCACTCCGTGTGACGGAGAGGTATCTCTGGGCCCACTCGTTAGAACATCATCATAATGAGCTCAGTGTGACTAAGTAGTTAGTCACGGGGTAATGTGCTATGGAACGAGTAAAGAGACTTACCGGTAACGAGATTGAACAAGGTATAGGTATACCAACGATCCAATCTCGGGCGAGTTCTATACCGACAAACGAAGGGAATTGTATACGGGATTGATTGAATCTTTGACATTGTGGTTCATCCAATGAGATCATCGTGGAAAATGTGGGATCCACCATGGGTATCCAGATCCCGTTGATGGTTATTGGCCGGAGAGTGTCTCGGTGATGTCTGCATGATTCTTGAACCCGTAGGGTCTACACACTTAAGGTTCGATGACGCTAGGATTATGGGGAATTGTTATAGGAGGTTACCGAAGGTTGTTCGGAGTCCCGTATGAGATCCCGGATGTCACGAGGAGCTCCGGAATGGTCTGGAGGTAAAGATTGATATATAGGTTGGATGGGTTTGGACGCCGAAGATGTTTTGGTCGTCATTGGTAGCGTACTGGGACCACCGGGACCACCGAAAAGGGTTCCGGAGGTCCACCGGGAGGGGCCAGCAGCCCCAAACGGTGACATGGGACAAAAGGTGGAAGGGAACCAGCCCAGAGTGGGCTTCTGCGCCTCCCACCAGGGGCCCAAGGCGCGTAGAGAGGGAAAGGGGGGGGGACCCTAAGTGAGATGGGCCTAAGGCCCACCAGGGGTGCGCCACGCCCCTCCCCCTCCTGGCCGCCACCTCCAGCCCCATCTAGGACTGCCGCCCCCCTTTAGGGTGGGAAACCCTAAAGGGGGCGCCACCCTCCCTTCGCCCTATATATAGCGAGGGGTTTTGCCATTGGAGACACGGTTTTTGGATCTCTCTCGGTGCAGCCTTGTCTCTCTTCTTCCTCCTCTCCCACGGTGCTTGGCGAAGCCCTACCGGGAGACCTCGTCTCTCCATCGACACCACGCCGTTGTGCTGCCGGAGATCTTCCCCAACATCTCCCTCCTCCTTGCTGGATCAAGGCGCGGGAGACGTCACCGGGCTGCACGTGTGTTGAACGTGGAGGTGTCGTGATTCGGCACTAGATCGGAATCACACCGCGATCTGAATCGCCGCGAGTACGACTCCATCAACCGCGTTCTAGCAACGCTTCCGCTTAGCGATATTCAAAGGTATGAAGATGCTCTCTCCCCTCTCTCGTTGTTAGTCTCTCCATAGGAAGATCTGAATATGGCATAGGAAAATTTTGAATTTATTCTACGTTACCCAACAGTGGCATCCCAGCCAGGTTTTCGATGCGTAGATTCCATGCACGAGTAGAACACAAAAGGTTGTGGGCGCTGATTTGTTAATTGCTTGCCACTACTAGTCTTATTATTTTCCGGCGGTATTGTGGGATGAAGCGGCCCGGACCGACCTTACACGTACGCTTACGTGAGACAGGTTCCACCGGCCAACATGGACACCGTGCATAAAGGTGGCTAGCGGGTGTGTGTCTCTCCCACTCTAGTCGGATTGGATTTGACGAAAAGGGTCCTTATGAAGGGTAAATAGCTTTGGCATATCATCGTTGTGGCTTTCATGTAGGTAAGAAGGCGTTCTTGCTAGAAACCCAAATAAGCCATGTAAAACTTGCATCAACAATTAGAGGACGTCTAACTTGTTTTTACAGGGTTTGACATGTGATGTGATATGGCCAAAGTTGTGATGTTACATTTCTGATGTATGAGATGATCAAGTTATTGTAATAGGATTAACGACTTGCATGTCATTGAGTATGACAACCGGCAGGAGCCATAGGAGTTGTCTTAATTTATTGTATGATATGCAACGCCATGTGTTTACTACTTTTACTTCATTGCTAACAGTTAGCTATAGTAGTAGTAGTAGTTGGCGTGACGACTTCACGGAGACACTATGATGGAGACCATGATGATGGAGATCATGGTGTCACGCCGGTGACAATGATGATCATGCGATGCCCGAAGATGGAGATCGAAAGAGCAAAGATGATAATGGCCATATCATGTCACTATATGATTGCATGTGATGTTTATCATTTTTTCATCTTATTTCTTAGAACGACGGTAGCATAATAAGATGATCCCTCATAAAATTTTGGGAACGTATTCCCCTAAGTGTGCACCGTTGCGAAGGATCATTGTCTCGAAGCACCACGTGACGATCGGGTGTCATAGATTCTAACGTTCGCATACAACGGGTGTAAGCCAGATTTACACACGGGAAACACTTAGGTTGACTCGACGAGCTTAGCATGTACAAACATGACCTCGAATACAAGAGACCGGAAGGTCGAACATGAATCGTATGGTTGAGTACAATCAACATGAAGTTGCTCACCATGACGACTAGAGGGGTCATGTATCACTTAGATGACTAGAGGGATGTCGATTTAAGTGGGAGTTCATCAGTTGAACTTAATTATCATGAACATAGTCAAATAGGTCTTTGCAAATTATGTAACTTGCTCTATAGCTCTACGGTATTTGTTATGTTCCTAGAGAAATCTTAGTTGAAAGATAGAAGTAGCAATTGTGCAGACTGGGTCCGTTAACTGAGGATTGTCCTCATTGCTACGTAGAAGGCTTATGTCTTTAATGCACCGCTGAGTGTGCTGAACCCCAAGCATGGTCTATAGATGTTGCGAGCATCTGACATACATGTTTTTGATAACTACATGATAGTTCAGTGCGTGTTGCTTGAACAACTTAGAATTAAGGCATTAAAGACGTCGAACGTCGCGGGACATACGTGATGATCCAAGAGATGAAATTGGGATTTCATGCTCGTGCCCTTGTTGAGAGGTATGAGACCTCCGACAGATTCTTTGTTTGCAAAGTAAAGGAGAAGAGCCCAATCATAGAGCATGTGCTCGGATTATCTGAGTACTACAATTGCTTGAATCAAGTGGGAGTTGATCTTCCAGATGAGACAGTGATAGTTCCCCAAAGTCACTTACACCAAGCTACTAGAGCTTCGTGATGAACTATAACATATCAAGCATGGATATGATGATCCTTGAGCTATCCGCCATGTTTGACACCGCAAAAGTAGAAATCGAAAAGGAGCATCAATTGTTGATGATTTGTGAAACCGCTAGATTCAAGAAGGGAAAGGGCATGAAGGGATACTTCATTGAATGACAAACCAGTTGTTGCTCCATGAAGATATCCAAGGTTGAACCCAAACCCGAGATTAAGTGCTTATTAAATAAGGGGAACAGTCACTAAAGTGGAATTACCCTAGACACTTGGTAGATGAGAAGGCTGGCAGAGTCGACAAAAGTATATTGGATATACATGATATTAATGTGTACTTTACTAGTACTCCTAGTAGCACCAGGGTATTAGATACCGGTTCGGTTGCTAAGTGTTAGTAGATCGAAATAAAAGTTATGGAATAAACACACATAGAAGCTAAAGGCGAGGTGACGATGTGTGTTGGAAGTGTTTACAAGGTTGATATGATCACACATCGCACACTCCCTCTACCATCGAGATTAGTGTTAAACCTAAATAATTGTTATTTGGTGTTTGCGTTGAGCATAGACATGATTGGATTATGTTAATGGCAAATACGATTATTCATCTAAAGAGAATAATGGTTATTCTGTTTACTTGAATGATACATTAAATGGTCTTGCACCTAGAATGAATGGTTTATTGAATCTCGATCGTAGTGATACACATATTCATAATATTGTTGCCAAAAGATACAAATTAGTAATGATAGCACCACTTACTTGTGGCACTGCTGCTTGAGTCATATTGGTATAAAATGCATGATGAAGCTCCATGCTGATGGATCTTTGTACTCACTCATCTTTGAAACGTTTGAGACATGCAAACCATGCATGTTGGTATAAATGCATAAAGAAACTCCATGCGAATGGATTGTTGGACTCACTTGATTTTTGAACCACTTGAGACATGCAAATCATACCACATGGGCAAGATGACTGAAGACCTCTTTTTCCAGTGAGATGGAACTAGAATGTAACTTGTTGGAAATAATACATTTTGATGTGTGTAGTCCGATGAGTACTGAGGCACGTAGTGAATATCATTATGTTCATGCTTCACAAATGATTTGAGTAGATACTAGTGAATTTACTTAATGAAACACATGTCTGAATTATTCAAAAAGGTTCAAGTAATTTCAAAGTGAAGTTGAAGATCATCGTGACAAGAGGATAATATGTCTACAATGTGATTGTGGAGATAATCATATATATATATATATATATATATATATATATCTGAGTTACGAGTTTGGTAAACGTTTAAGACAAGGTGAAAATTGTTTCACGTGAAAAATGTTTCACAACTCATGCCACCTGGAATACCATAGTCTCATGGTGTGTCCATATGTCATAATCGTGCAGTATTAGACATAGTGCATAATATGATATTTCTTATCAAATTACCACTATCATTTATGGGTTAGGCATTAGAGACAACCGCATTCACTTTAAAATAGGGTACCACGTAATTCCGTTGAGATGACACCGCATGAACTATGGTTTAGAGAAACCTAAGATGTCATTTCTTAAAAGTTTGGGGCTGCGATGCTTATGTGAAAGAGTTTTCAGCCTGATAAGCTCGAACCCAAAGCGGATAAATGTATCTTCATAGGATGCCCAAAACAGTTGGGTATACCTCCTATCTCAGATCCGGAAGCAAATGTGTTTGTTTCTTGAAACGGGTCCTTTCTCGATGATAAATTTCTCTGAAAGAATTGAGTGGGAGTTTTGGTGGAAACTTGATGAGGTTGTGTGAACCATCACTTCAACCAGTGTGTGTAGCAGGGCGCTGGAAGTTGTTACTATGGCACCTACACCAATTGAAGTAGAAGCTAATGATGGTGATCGTGAGACTTCAGATTAAGTTACCAGAAACCTCGTAGGTCGACAAGGTCACGTACTACTGCCGCAGAATGATACAGTAACCCTGTCTTGAAGGTCATGTTGTTGGACAACAATGAGCCTACGAGCTATGGAGAAGCAATGGTGGGCCCGGATTCCAACAAATGGCTGGAGGCCATGAAATCCGAGAGAGGATCCATGTATGAAAACAAAGTATAGACTTTGGAAGAACCACTTGATGGTCATAAGACAATTAACTGTGAATGGATCTTTAAAAGGAAGACATACGATAATCGTGAAAAGTCACCATTAGGAAGGCTCGACTTGTCGCGAAGATGTTTCCGACAAAGTTCAAAGAGTTGACTACGATGAGACTTTCTCACTCATAGCGATGCTGAAAGTCTGTTGGAATTATGTTAGCGGTTGCTGCATCATTTATGAAATCTTGTAGATAGGATGTCAAAATATTGCTTCCTTGACGGTTTCCTTGAGGAAAAGTTGTATATGATACAACCATAAGATTTTGTCGATCCTAAAAGGTTCTAACAAGTATGCGAAGCTCCAGCGATCCTTCTATGGACTGGAGCAAGAATCTCGGAGTTGGAATATACACTTTGATGAGATGATCAAAGTTTTTGGTTCCATACAAAGTTTGTGAGAAACTTGTATTTCCAAAAGGTGAGTGGGAGCACTATAGAATTTCTGATGAATATATGTGGTCGACATACTGTTGATCAGAAATAATGTAGAATTTTTGTAAAGCATAAAGGGTTGTTTGAAAAGAGTTATTCAAAGAAAACCTAGATGTAGCTACTTGAGAGTTGAGCATCAAGATCTATAAAGATAGATCAAAGTGCTTAATGGAACTTTCAACGAAATGCATGCCTTGACAAGTTTTTGAAGGATTTCAAAATAGAACAGTAAAGAAGGAGTTCTTGCTATGTTGTAAGGTGTAAATTTGAGTAGGACTCAAAGCCCGACCATGGCAGAAGAAAGAGAAATGACGAATACCGTCCCCTATGCATTAGTCGTAGGCTTTATAAGTATGCTATGCTCTATACCGCACCTAAAGCGTGCCTTGCCATGAGTCAGTCATGGGGTACAAGAGTGATCCAAGAATGGATCACTGGACAACGGTCAAAGTTATCCTTACTAACTAATGAAGTAAGGAATTTTTCTCAATTATGGAGGTGATTAAAGAGTTCATCGTGAAGGAGTTACGTCGATGCAAGCTTTGTCACTAACCACAGGACTATGAGTAGTAAACCCGATTCGTATAGTGGAGCAATCATTTGGAATGGTTCCAGATGGGGCGTAGTAGGATCTATAGGATGACGTAGAGATTTGTAAAGCACACACGGATCTGAAAGGTTCAGACCCGTTGACTAATAAACCTCTCTCACAAGCAAGACATGATCGAACCCCACAACTATATGGGTGTTGGATTCATTGCAATCACATAGTGATGTGAACTAGATTATTGACTCTAGTGCAAGTGGGAGACTGTAGGAAATATGCCCTAGAGGCAATAATAAAATGGTTATTATCAGATTTCCTTGTTCATGATAATCGTCTATTGTTCATGCTATAATTGTATTAACAGGAAACAGTAATACATGTGTGAATAAATAGATCACAATGTGTTCCTAGCAAGCTTCTTGTTGGCTAGCTCGTTGATCAATAGATGATCATGGTTTCCTGATCATGGGCATTAGATGTCACTCATAACGGGATCACATCATTGGGAGAATGATGTGATGGACAAGACCCAATCCTAAGCATAGCACTAGATCGTATTGTTCGTATGCTAAAGCTTTTCTAATGTCAAGTGTCTTTTCCTTCGACAGTGAGATTGTGCAACTCCCGGATACCGTAGGAGTGTTTTGGGTGTATCAAACGTCAGAACGTAATTGGGTGACTATAAAGGTACACTACGGGTATCTCCGAAAGTGTCTCTTGGGTTGGTACGAATCGAGATCGGGATTTGTCACTCCATGTGACGGAGAGGTATCTCTGGGCCCACTCGGTGGAACATCATCATAATGAGCTCAGTGTGACTAAGTAGTTAGTCACGGGATAATGTGCTACGGAATGAGTAAAGAGACTTACCGGTAACGAGATTGAACAAGGTATAGGTATACCGACGATCGAATCTCGGGCAAGTTCTATACCAACAGACAAAGGGAATTGTATACGGGATTGATTGAATCCTTGACATTGTGGTTCATCTGATGAGATCATCGTGGAACATGTGGGAGCCACCATGGGTATCTAGATCCCCCGGATGGTTATTGGCCGGAGAGTGTCTTGGTCATGTCTGCATGATTCCTGAACCCGTAGGGTCTACACACTTAAGGTTCGATGACGCTAGGGTTATAGGGAATTGTTATACGAGGTTACCGAAGGTTGTTCGAAGTCCCGGATGAGATCCCGGATGTCACGAGTAGCTCCGGAATGGTCCGAGGTAAAGATTAATACATAGGTTGGGTGGGTTTGGACGCCGGAAATGTTTCGGGCGTCACTGGTAGCTTTCTGGGACCATCGGGACCACCGGAAATTGTTCCGGAGGTCCACCGGGAGGGGCCACCAGCCCCAAAAGGTGACATGGGCCAAAAGGTGGAAGGGAACCAGCCTAGAGTGGGCTGGTGCGCCTCCCACCAGGGGCCCAAGGCGCCTAGAGAGGGAAAGGGGGGAACCCTAAGTCAGGTGGGCCTAAGGCCCACCAGGGGTGCGCACCCCCCTCTCCCCTCCTGGCTGCCACCTCCAGCCCCATCTAGGGCTGCCGCCCCCCTTTAGGGTGGGATACCCTAAAGGGTGCACCACCCTCCCTTCCCCCTATATATAGCGGGGGGTTTTGCCAGTGGAGACACGGTTTTTGGATCTCTCTCGGCAGAGCCCTGTCTCTCTTCTTCTTCCTCTCCCACGGTGCTTGGCGAAGCCCTGCCGGGAGAGCTCGTCTCTCCATCGACACAACGCCGTCATGCTGCCGGAGATCTTGCCCAACCTCTCCCTCCTCCTTGCTGGATCAAGGTGCGGGAGACGTCACCGGGCTGCACGTGTGTTGAACGCGGAGGTGCCGTGATTCGGCACTAGATCGGAATCACACCACGATCTGAATCACCGCAAGTACGACTCCATCAACCGCGTTCAAGAAACGCTTCCGCTTAGCGATCTTCAAAGGTATGAAGATGCACTCTCCCCTCTCTCGTTGCTGGTCTCTCCATAGGAAGATCTGAATATGGTGTAGGAAAATTTTGAATTTATGCTACGTTACCCAACAAACATAGCCCAAGAGTGGTCATCCAACTGTCCTTGACCGTGGAGACGGCTATTCGAATAGTTTCACACTCTGTAGAGGTTGCACACTTTACCCGCAAGAGTCGGGAAAATTTCATGTCAAGACACGACTCGTCGTATTTGTCATACCCGAGGTAGGTACCCGAACTTTGCCTTTCCCACGACAATACAAGCAAAGAGACCACTCATTGGTGACAATCCCTCGTGATGTACATGGTCGCCCTTTTCTTGGCACGACCCCGTCTCGAGAGTGACCAAGTGACACCCGCCACTAGTAATGATGGCTCTTTACTAGCACCAACCATAGTAATCAGCAAAGCCCCGTCCGATAAGGGGTATCATGGTCGTGCATGTAAGGTTGGAATAACGGTCGCAACTCAAACCAATCCGATTCAGAAAAACCACACACTTACTAGCCTCGATACACAACTCCTTTCTCAAGTGGTACCTAGCTCACACATCTCCCTCAGGCATTAGTGGCACCCAACGGGGTTTTCGTAGAACCTCTCAAATCACTTCCCTTTATCATCACCATGCATGCCCGTTATCCCATGCGTAGCAGTACTAGCAGCCTAACTACATACCACCCTCATAACCCTCATAGGTGGATAGAGTTATGCTCAAGTGCAAGTGTCAACGAGGAGCTTATCAGAAACATCCCACTGGGGTAGTGACCAATTCAACATGATCTTATGCATTGGAATGAAATGCTAAACATGACATGCATGAAAATAATTTCTCACACATAGTCAAGGGGTTGCTTGCCTTGATCAACAAAGTCTCTGGGGTCTTCAAAGTCTTCCAATCCAAGTCCCATTTCAGTAACACAATCTATCGTCGCAATAACACGGCAAAAATAGCACTCAACTAAAACAAAGAAAATAATCTACTCAGAAATATGTCACACCATTTTTGTGAAGTACTTGGGTGAGTATAGGCATTGTGAAAATTGTTGGATTTTATTTTTAAAGTGTAAAAAGTTGTAAAAATCATTTTAACAAAAATGTCCTAAACAAGGTTTTAAAGTGAAACACTATACGCAACCTTGTGCAAAGATTGCGCAAGTGGCATCATAAAATACTACATCATTTTACAAAAACAATTGTGGAGGAATATGTGGATTTGCATAAATATTTGTTTCTGTTGGATTTTGGCAAAACAGAAACAAAAAGGAAAAATAAAAGTAAAAAGGAGGGGGCACATTGCCTCCTCTCCCACAGCCGCCCTGCTAAGCTAGGCCCTGCTAGCCAGCCAGCCCAAGCGAGCCAGCGCGCGCCTGCCTAGGGGTTTAAACCCGACAAGGGGGGCACGGTCGTCAATGGCCGAGTGGGGAAGAGAGAGAGAGAGAGATGTGGACATGACATGCGGGGCCCGCCTGTCATCTTCAACCTCGCGACAGGGAGGCTGGCGATCTCACTCGCGATGCTTATGGCCACAGCGAGAGGGACTGAGGGCAGGAACAGAGTCAACGACAAGCTGCTATTGTGGTGGAGGTGGAAGGAGTCGTCGGAGAAGACCTCGTCGTCGGCAATGAAGAGGTTCTGCCAAAGAGCTTCAAGAGGTGGTCGGAGTTTGTGTTCCAGGCTGCAAAACGCATGGGGGAGAGAGTAGAAACCATGAGGAGCATGCTTTGGTTATGAAGGGCGAGAAAGGAGAGCCGAAGAGGATCCATACCCTGAGATCGACAGTGGCCCGACACGGTGGAGCTCCGGTCGATCTCGAGCACATGGGGCTCAAGGGGAGGTGGGTGAGGCTCTGTGGCTCGATTTGGAAAGGGAGAGAGTCTGAAGGGGAGAGAGAGGCTCGGAGGGCCTCTCTATAGGTGCGCGATAGGAACAGGGTGTCGGGTGCGCGGGGGAGCTCGGGGTCGAGCACTGAGACTGCAGCGGCTCGTTCCAAAGGCATGAGCAAGGTTAGTGGGTCTGCAGGGAGGTGCTAGGGGGCAGAGGACAAAGAGGACAGCCCTGAGGCACCGCGTGTGTGAGGTCACCGGTTGGGGGGGCTTGGGCGGCAGCGCACTCACGCATGAGGGCGTAGTAGGAGGGGTAGAAAGGAGGGGGTCGTTGCCCTCGTGTCTTGCGGACGTCGGGGTGCTGCTCCTGGTGCGCCGAAGGGGCTTGAGGAGGGCAGGCGCGCGAGGTCAAACCTATGGAGCATCGATTTTCCCTATAGCACTCCAGAGGACGTGTATGGTCGGCATGATGATGCCACTAGCGTGCTCTGGCGCGGCCACCAGTGTCCTTTCAGAGCAGTAGGATTAAACAAGAGAGGGGGGCATTGGATGCTCCACGAACTACCCGAGGGAGAGAGAGAAGTGAGAGAGAGAGAGGAGAAAGTGGTTTTCCAGAGGGGGAAATGGGGTTTTCACCCCTGCAACCATGCACCTAGACGTTGGGGTGGATCCTGGGGGTGCTTGGGGTCTAAGAGAAGTTGTGGTGGAAATTTGGAGTGAAGGAGAAAACTGGAAGGGGTATAAGTGCAACCTTTACCAATCTTCCACAAGGTGTTTGATGATTGTTTGGGAAAGTTACATTTATCCAATTGATGTGAAAGTTAACAATGTTTAATTGTGGTGAAAACCGAGAGTGTTCACCAAGTTTCAGCTCATTTGGGCAAAGTTGGCAATGAAAACATGAAAAACCCTTGAAATGGACAAAATCGAATTCCTATGAACAAAAGTGATCGAATCAACTCCCAAAAATGCACAACTTGGTGTAGCATCCTTATTTAGGGGCTAGATCACTTCTGTAAAGTTTGGGGTCAATTGGATAAACTTGGCAATGTAAAGTACCTCAAATTTGGTTATGGACAAAGAGGGTTTTGGGGGTTCTTTGGTGAACGAAACCAACTTGGATTGAGATGAAACTTTTCAAGATCACCACATTTAACATGTGTGACTTGCTACAATTTTCTGGAATTTATTGAGAATATTTTTTATGGAAATATTACAAAAATATTGAAATAGGTAGAAAGGGTTTAGAGGAGTTTTGTCCAATATTTTGAACATTACCTTGTGCGTAAACTCTTATGTACGGAAAATATATGTCCACTGTGTTTCTCTAAATTTTCTCAAATATTTTTGAAGTGATAAAATAATTTTTCCCTAGGAAATACCATTTGTGGGTCCAAAAAGATGTGTTAAAATAAAATAGGAAAATAACTTTTAAAATAATTATTTTATGGTTTTGGGAAGCCTTTTTGATAATAGGATCCAAATAAACTCTTTGGGGGTAAGGTATCTCTTATAAATTGAGGACTTGCGGTTCAAATCTCAAATCGGGGGTTTTTGAAAGCTTCAAATAAAGAAATGTCTTTTGTTGAATTAATAATTTATAAAAACAGTTTCTGGTCCTATTCACATGGCATGATCATTAGACAAGGGTTTTGGGTCAATGAGATGAATTATATAGAGGTGAATATATTTAGTGATTCAAAACTTAATTAGACACTCAAGAAAGTAGCAACCAAATCAATCATCACAAGCATGCAAAAAAGTTTTAATTGGCTCCAAGTTTTATAAAAACATAATGTGGCAAGGGAGTGACAGTCAAGGGTGTGACCATCATTTGAATCTTAATGTCCTCATTCCTCAAGAATATATCGTTTGTTTGTTCCGTCTTGTCATGGCGTTGCCAACCTTCTTTTCAAAAGATGTGGGTGGAAGTCTGGCAAGGTGTCTTCCTGCCAGTTCATCCACATGGATTTGAAGGAATCCAGTTGTTAGGGGCATAAGGTTGCTAGCGACCGTTTGCAAAATTTTGAAAAACAGATGATGAGAGCCAAGAGAGAAGTGGTGGAAGTGCTAAGGCAAAATCCTCCGATTTCTTAGAAAATTTAGAAGAGGTAAGAAATATAGAAGTTCTGTAAGTTATTAGAAGGGTCTGGAAAAACATTCCCTAACTAATTTCCATGCTAACTAAAGCTTCCCACAGTCCGGATGGCTCTGATAGTAGCTATGTGCGGACCCCGACTAATAAGTCGAAGTCATTGAACGCACATGTACAGTGATCCCAGAGATCAAGGCTCAATGAACACATAGAAACTAGATAACAAGAGTCTTACATCCATTACATAATGTTTTACATAAATTTGATCGCCATGGCCAAGTATTCATAGATACGGCGAGGGTGGCCAAAAGACCAATCACAAACTCACAGCGGAAATCTTCATCAATAGCATGAACCCATGCGATCTGCCTTAACCCTACACGCATTCTGACAGGGAAGTGTCCTAGCTCGCATGTGCGTCGCCACATTACTCTCCATCATATCATGTTCTCTCATGCAAGCCACTGAGTAGTTTAAATGTACTCGCAAGCAACCCATATTTGGAGCAAGGTAAAAAATGCAGGGTATAACACTCATATGTCTCCATCGTATTTATAATTTTTTATTGTTCCATGCCAATATTATACAACTTTCACATATTTTTGGCAACATTTTATATGATTTATTGGACTAACATATTGATCCAGTGCCAAGTGCGAGCTCATGTTTGTTGTATGTTTTTTGTTTTGCGAAATATCCATATCGAACGGAGTCCAAACGTGATAAAAAATTACGGAGAATTATTTTGGAATATATGTGATTTTTGGGAGGTGGAATCAACGCAAACATAGTTCCACGACCTCCACTAGGTACCAGGGCACGACCCATACCCCCTGGCGTGGGGAGGTGCCTAGTGGCCACCTCGTAATTCAGCTGGGGCTTTTCTCAGGTGCAAGAAAGCTAATTTATGGAAACAAATCATGTAAAAATTTCAGCCCTATCGGAGTTACATATCACCGGGAATTTAAGAAGCGTTGATGGACCAGAAAACAGGAACACGAAACAGAAGAGAACACGTAGGGAGATCCAATCTCGCACGGGCTCCTACCCCTCCGCCGCCATAGAGGCCATGAACCAGAGGGGGGGACTCTCCTCCCATCTAGGGGGAGGCCAAGGAAGAAGAATAAGGATGGGGCACTGTCCCGCTCTCTCCCGGTGGCGCCGGAGTGCTGCGAGGGCAAGGAGCGTGACGGCGATCTACATCAGCAATCTTGCCGCCGCCAACACCAACTCTCTCCCCCTCTATGCAGCAATGTAACACCTCTTTTCCCACTATAACTCTCTACTTAAACATGGTTCTCAACACTACATACTATTTCCCAATGATATGTGGCTATCCTATGATGTTTGACTAGATCCCTTTGTCCTACAAGTTAATTGTGATATGATATTATTGATATGAGTTGTGTGTTGATATGGTGTTGTCCTCAGGTGCCTTCCATGAGGCGCACACGTGAAATATACACGTTGGAGGGTTTGCGATATGTTCATGATTCGCTTATAGTGGGTGGCAAGAGTGACAAAAACTTACACCCAAGTAAGGGAGTTGTGTGCATACGGGAGTAAAGAGGACCTGATGTTTAATGCTATGGTTGGGTTTACCTTAATGATTCCTAGTAGTTGCGGTTGCTTGCTAGAGGTCCAATCATAAGTGCATATATATGATCCAAGTATGGAAAGTGTGTTAGTGTATGCCTCTCCCTCATTTCACATGATAAGTATTTATCATGTTATATTCAAGTGGTTATGGACAATCTTTCTCTTGCGTTACACAAAAAGCTTTCTACTAAATAGCCCCTAACTTTTATTTAATTACTCTTTATTTTCTCGCAAAGTACTTGTAGTTTTATTCTTGTTTTAGGTAAAGCAAACGTTAAGTGTGCCTAGAGTTGTATTAGTTGTCGATAGAACTTGAGGGAATATTTGTTCTACCTTTAGCTCCTCGTTGGGTTCAGCACTCTTACTTATCGAAAAAGGCTACACACGATCCCCTGCACTTGTGGGTTATCAAGCACTAAGTAGGTACTTTTCCGGAAGGCTAGTTTTGAATATTATAAATTATATAAAGTGCATCAAAACCATATAAAAGTATTGTAAGCATAGGCAAATATGGCATGTATACTTCATAAATTATCGATACATTTGAGACGTATCATCGGGTGTCCACGCGAGCCAGTCCAATTTTGCCATGTCATACCTAGGTTTTTTCTGCATTAGTGACCGAAAAGCTTCTAGAAGGTTCCGGAGGGTTTCAAAAGGGTGCCTCTGCCACTAGGGCGTGCATGGGTTGTAGGGGTTGCCCTGGCCTTATTGGGACAGACACACCAGCCCCTAAGGCCCATTTGTCTAGGGGAGGGGAAACCCTAAAGGGAAGGGCCCTCCACTTGGCATGGAGAGCATTCCTCCTCCCTAGGGTCATTTCCCCCTCCTTGGAGGAGGGGAAAATGGGGATGCACCCCACCCCTTGCTTTTATAAATAGCATAGGGTGATGAGGACAACCTTACACCAATTCCTTTCCCCCTCCCTTGGGCAACCCCTATCATGTCTTCTTGAGTTCTTCCTCATTCGTAGTTCCGAAGATGCTTGGCAAATCCCAACTGGCACTACTCCACGATGCCATCGTGTTGGTTAATATCACATCAACTTATCCACCCTAGCTTGCTGGATCAAGGATGTGGAGATGTCACCGAGCCGCACGTGTGTGGAACGCGTCTGTTCAGTGCTGGATCGGATTGGATCGTGATTGGATCGTGAAGAGCACGATGCTACGTCTCCAATGTATCTATAATTTTTTATTGTTCCATTCTATAATAGTATCATTCTAGGATACTTTGGGGGCATTTATTTGCTAATTCATATTATTTTTTAGCACTAACCTATTAACCTAGCGCCAAGTGCGAGTTGTTGTTTTATGCATTTTTTGGCTTTTCATGTTACAGTACCAAATGGAGTCCAAATACCACAAAAATTTTTGATATTTTTTGTGGACCAAAAGAAGGCGTGGACACTTTGGAAGAAATCCCGGGGCCACAAAAGGTCCCCACAATCCAACAGGGCGCAACCAGGGGGTGGTTGTCGGTGTCAAAACCGGCTGATCTCAAGTAGGGGATCCGAACTGTGGATCTAGGTTGACGGGTAACAAGAGCCGAAGAAGACGGTGTTTTACCCAGGTTCGGGCCCTCTTGATGTTGGTAAAACCCTACATCCTGCTCTTGTAGTTATTGATGGGGTAGTATAGAGTACATAGTTGATCTACTGCGAGATCAGATGTTGTGGTCTAAACCATAATCGTAATGAGCTTAAGGTGTCCTACGAACTAGAGCCCTCAGGCTTATATAGATGCCAAGGGTATCAGGATTTAGACAAGGTCAGTGAAAATAGAGAAGAAATATGTTGATTACTATGTCGCCTTGGATTGTAGGACAAGTCTTCGGAAGAGTCCATATGGAATCCGATACTTCCACTGATAGTCGAACATGCCCGAGATTCGTCCCATGAGAATAGGTAGATGGCCCAAGGACCCCCTACTTTTGGACTCCCTCAGTAGCCCCCAAACTAGCTTCCAACGCTGCAATTTAGGCTCGCCACTTCTTGTTTCTTCGGTCTTCGGCTTTCTAGGCGAGTTCCACATTATGTTCGATTGATCCTCTTCTGCGTTGTTCCTTCATTTGCGAATGACGAAACATCGCAAGGCCCACAAAGAATGAATAATTTCCTTTCACATAGTTAACCACCTCCTCAATTCTTGCACGCCAATGAAAATAAGCAGTTCCTTTCCAAATAAACGAATTTATGCACCATATAACATGTTCGTGCCCCCCAGTTACACTCCCCACCCGCTCCAACGAGTTGAGAAGAACACTAGAGAAACGAAGACATGTCGACTGCCCCGGGCTCGTACTCGTGTCCTCATGGCTCTCTCACAGGAGATTGGTCCAGTTGTTCAGTCTCGTGCCTCCGTCTGCGCAAGCTTGAGGTGCAAAGGTTTTTGCCCAACACAGGTCTGGCACCCTCCCGCCCCGGGCTGCCTCTGCTAATGGCGGGGCCTTCGCAGAGAGATTCCTTGTGCCCAACATGTCGGAGAGGGTATGCTTCATTACCTTCCTCTTAGGAGTCCTATGCTTCCCCATCCATCCCGTCTACACGGCATGTTGGAGTATTACGAGATCCAGCTTCATCACCTTACCCCCAGATCCATCCAACACATCACGGGGTTTGTCACTCTTTCGGAAATGTTCCTGGGTTGCAAAACCCATTTTGAATTGTGGAAGAAGTTTTTCTGCGTCGCCCCCCGAACTGAGGGCGGGCCGAAGTATGGCGCATAGATATGATGGGGTATCCGGTAGGTACCTTGAGGGTAGCTCCTGAAGAGTGGACCTCGGAATGGTTCTATATTGAATACGTGCCTTTGTTTGACCCCGTCCAAAGGGGTATGCCCGAATTCTCAAACACTCCGCTTAAGAAGCGGTTCTAAGAAGCATGTATAAAGAACATGACCCAGAGGTGAGACAGTTGATTCCCAAGGTAAAGTTGTTGACACACTACCGGCTTACTATGATTTACGTAATGGTCGTGGCCATAAGGCGGTATGTTCAACCTCTCTAACAAAGATCCCATGTGCTTTGGAAATTCAAAGGTTCGAGTGACGCCACTCGATATTAACTGGAAGGCCCGGCGGATCCAACGACATTGGCTCCCATATTGGTCAATCTTTATAAAGGGGAAAAGGAAGATTTTACCATTTAGAACACCAAGGAGGGATACTCGAACCACACCCCCATCAAATGGGTTAGTATAGTTCAATTCCCCTAATTCAGATTCTTATAACATCTCTGGTCTAACTAAATCCTTCAAATTTTATTCAAACAGGAATGGAAGCATGTGGTTTAAAAAATCAGTTGCCCTCCTCCTCAACCAGAGAACTATGCCAAGCATGACGACCCCGGATTCCATGATGATCCAAATACGTTGATCATCTTTGAAAATTGTTCTTTTATCATATGAGTATAAATGACACCAAGGCCACCCTCATTGCTGACTATCCAAAGATACCTCCTTCGTTGAACAAGGAGAAAAAGAAGAAAACACCTTCCCGAAAAGGTCGCTTGGCTATCACAACGGCCCCTCCTGCTACAATGGGTCGTTGTTCCACATGCCGAACACGTATTACTATAGGGTCTACCGAACCCGTGCCGGATAATGGCCGGTCCTTTAAACGTGGAGCACCTACAAGGACTCCTCCAACTGCTCTCCCTCCAAGAGGTATCAATTTTAAAATAAGTGTTGCTTTTCCCATAAATGACAAGTATTTATACCCATTGTTGTATTTGTCACGACCCAAACAAAACCACTCCCCTCGATGATGGTGGATAATCCGGAAGTTCCTCGTGCAGGTCAATCCACCGAGGATCATGACGAGGTTTCAGTTACCAACTCCAAAGTGGAGAGTGCAATGAACCATCATCGGGAGAAATAATTCTTGCGCCATCCCGAATTTACCGAACATGAGTTTAATGCCTTGAGTTTGGTTGATGCGCACCTCGGAGCCGCACGAGCAGGACTTGAAGGAGTAGCCAGCCGTATGTCAACAAGCCTTAAGGTATGTATTCGAATTCTTGTCATTACGTATAAATTTCCATCCACTAGCCCCCGGTCCTTGATTGGGCAACATGGCCGATCTGAGGTTCTAACCCTAACTGTCGACATGCTATTTAGGTTTCAAGGGATAAAAATAAGGAGTTGTCCCAAGAGATTGGCACATACGGAACACAACTCAAGGCTGCTAGAGCCGAATTAGAACAAGTGAAGAGTTTCAAAACACAAGCACATGGTAAGAGTTGTTGTTTTGAACTCATATGCATAGTTGCCTGTTGTCCTTTCTAATTAGAGTATATTTTGTAGTAGCTCATTCTATAGGTCAACTCCAAAAAGATCTAGAAACGGCCAAGGAATCACAGAGATACGTCGAATCTCGGAATGAGGCCGGCTGCAACTCGTTGTTCCAAAGCGTAAATGAGAATAAAAAGCTTAAGGTGGAAAATCAAGGACATATAAGCCAAATTGAGAGTTTAAAGACTCAAGTGGGACAAATCACTGAAAAAACAAGAGATTGAAAGATGGAATGTTTGGTAAGTAATATACCAAATTTTGCGAATATATGAATATTATTTCTGATATTAATGAGAGATTCCATTCCTTTGGTATAGTACTCCTGACTATGCATCCTAAGGAAGAGGCTAGTTCTTTTAGTGGTGACCTTCTAAAGGAATTGTCCATAAGTTATGAGCGTGGGGGCAAAGCGATGAGGAGCATGCTAAAGACATTATGGTCGGCCGAGAAGCCCCCGGAAAGGATGCCAGAACTGATTGGGCGCTTTAAAGGAGCTCGGAGCCGAATTGAATTGTGGAATACATCGGCCTGCGAAGAAAGTGCTCGGAGGCGTGGGCGATGGTGAAGACGAGGTTTATGAAGCTTAATCCTGAAGAACTGACACTAGTCGGGCCGGTGGGTCCCGATGGTCAGGAGGTGCCTCTTCACCTGGTTTATGACCAAGTAATGCCCGCCACACACTTGTGAAAGCACAATTGCTCCCTAAGGTGATTTTGATAATTGATCACAACATATGCATCATTGGACTAATGATCTTATCCTAGTATATTTTAGAAAAGTTCAAAATATGCATTGGCAAAGAGCTTATGTGGAAATGCCACTTGATGCAAGAAAGGAATAAGATTGGCTCAAGCTTCAAGCAAGAACACTCTTCATTTTATATTTGTGAGAAATCACTTTTGAGTCCATAGGAAAGCCAATATTATTAAAAGGGGGTGAGGTATTAAAATGAACTGGTTTCTCAAGTGCTCAGAGATAGCCACCAAAACTACTCAGACAATATGACATACGACTCAACCCAGAGAAGTGTGTCTTTGATGTACCCGTAGGTAAACTACTCGATTTCATCATCTCCCATAGGGGAATAGAGGCCAATCTGGCATAAAATCAATCTCTATCCCAATTGGCGATCCCGACGGAGCTGCAACATGTTCAAAAACTAGCAGGTTGTGTGGCGACGTTAAGACATTTTATCTCCTGTCTCGGTGAAAAGGCACTACCGCTCTATCGCCTGCTCAAGCGAACCAAAAAATTTGAGTGGACAGAAGAGGCAACAATAGCCATGGAAGAAACTAAAACATTGCTTGCCAGCAATCCAAGATTGACAACACCTACAACAGGGGAACCAATGCTATTATACATCGAGGCAACGAATCAGGTTGTCAGCGCAGTACTCGTGGTTGAATGAGAGGAGGCAAGCCACAAATTACGGGTACAAAAACCAATTTATTATGTGTCTGAAGTCCTCACCCGTGCAAGACTCGCTACCTTCACTACCAAAAGGTAGCCTCTACAGTCTTCATGGCATCTTGAAAGCACAATTTCTCCCTAGGGTGGTTTCGATAATTGATCACAACATATGCATGATTGGACTAATATGTTTATCCAAGTATATTTCACAAAAGTTCAAAAGATGCTTTGGCTAAAGGCTTATGTGGAGATGCCCCTTGATGCAAGGAAGGAATAGGATTGGCCCAAGCTTCAAGCTAGAAGACTCTCCATTTTATATTTGTGAGAAATCACTTTTGAGTCCATAGGAAAGACAATATTATTAAAATGGGGTGAGGTATTAAAATGAACTGGTTTCTCAAGTGCTCAGAGATAGCCACTAAAACTACTCAGTCATTTTCCCACATAAATTTTTTGTCCAAAGCCAAATATCCAAAATCGGTGCCACCAAGTTTTGTAATTTGACCCTAACGATTTTCAACCTAGATAGAACGCTATCCAAACCTACCATTTCGGTACAACCGATTCTGCATTGGTGCTATCGATTTCAGGTGAACAAACTTCTATTGCCTCGGTACACAAAATCGGAATTTCCAAGTTTGGGTATCGGTGTGACCGATATGGGTCATCTGACCATTAACCACGTTTCGGTTCTACCGAGTTGTGTATATCAGTCTCACCGAGATTCAAAAGTTGTTGCCTTTTGTGCAAGTCGGTACCATCCAGTAATGACTTCGGTGTCACCGAGTTGGTCACTTTAGATGTCACAGTTGTATTTTGGGTGCTCCCTATATATACCCCTTCACCAACCTCTCATTCGAAGTGGAAGCACTCAGAACACACACTTTATTGCCAGATCCATTTTCCTGAGAGAGAGCCACCTAGTCATGTGTTGAGATCAAGGTATTCCAATCCATTCATTAGGAACTTGATCTATAGCCTCCCCAAGTTGCTTTCCACCAAATCAATCTCTCCTCCCCATGCCTATTCTGTAAGAGAGTGATTGATTGTTGAGGAGACTATCTTCAGAAGCACAAGAGCAAGGAGTTAATCATTCTACCGCATCTATTACATTTTGGAGGGTGGTGCCTCCTAGATTGGTTAGGTATGGCTTGGGAGCCTCCTACTTCGTGTTGTGGAGTTGAACCAAGATGTTTGTAAGGGAAAGGAGATCACCTACTTCGTGAAGATCTACCGTGAGTGAGGCTAGTCCTTTGTGGACGGAAGTCATGGTGGAATAGACAAGGCCGCTTCTTCATGGACCCCGTGTGGGTGGAGCCCTCTGTGGACTCTTGCAGCTCTTACCCTCCGTGGGTTGAAGTCTCCACTAACATGTACGTACGATAGTGCCACCTATCTTAACCATGCCAAAAATCATCATGTCAACCTCTTGCGTTTGTTCTCCCTACCTTACTCCCTTTTCTTTAGACTTGCATATTTTACATTCTGCTGCTGTACTCTTAGATATGCATGTGTAGGGTGTACTTGACTTTTCGTAATTGCTAAACCTTGCCCACAACTAAAATTGGGAAAAGGCTAAGTTTTTGTTGGTCAAGTAGTCTAATCACCCCCCTCTAGACATACTTTTAATCCTACAAGTGGTATCAAAGCTTTGGTATCCATTGCATTATTTCACAACCTAGGAGAGTATAGCGTCTAGTGAGGGAAGTTATCACCGTGGAGGTCCATACTTCGATGGCACTAATTTTGCTAGTTGGAAGAACAAGACGAAGATGCATATTCTTGGTTATAATCCTTCCGTATGGGCTGTTATTTGTGTTGGTGTGCAAGGTGACTTCTTTGGAGAAGGGCGTGAACCGGATTGTGACGCGACAGCGGAAGAACTGAAGATGTTGCAATTCAATGCACAAGCCTGTGACGCCATCTTCATCTGTCTATGCCCCGAAGAGTGCAACAAAATCAACCTCCTTGATAATGCAAAAGAAATTTGGGATACTTTGGTTGATATGCATGAAGGTACTGATTGTGTCAGATAATCTAAGTTGGATGTGCTTCAAAGTCAACATGACAAGTTCAAGATGAAGGATGGTGAAGGAGTCACTGAAATGTATTCTAGGCTAGCTCTCATTACAAATGATATTGCCGGCTTAGGAAGTGAAGAGATGACCGAGAAATTCATCATCAAGAAGATACTTAGAGCTCTAGATGGAAAGTACGACAACGTGTGCACATTGATCCAAATGATGCCAAACTGCAAAGATCTGAAGCCAACAAGCGTCATTGGTAGGATTGAATCTCATGAGATGTCACTCAAGTAAAAAAGATGAGTTGCACAACAAGTCAAGCGGTGATTACAAAGCTTCAAGAGATGATCCCGCTACTTCAAAGGACAAACTTCTTACCAATGAAGAGATAAGACTCATGGTCAAAAAGTTCAACAAGTTCTTCAAGAGTAGAGGCAAAGAGACAAGCTCAAGCTCAAGACATGATGAGAAACGTTCGTCTAGTCATGACCAAAACTTCTGCAACTGTGGGAAGCCGGGATACTACTCCAATGAGTTCTCGGCTCCCTACAAACAAGGAGAAGAGTCACCTCGAAGGCAAAGCTCAAGAGATGAGTCACCTAACAGAGAGAGAAGGAGTAGAGAAGATCATTATGAGCGAAGACACTCACGGAGAGGTAAGGAATCGGAGAAGAAGGACAAATACACCAAGAGCAGCTCCAGAAGAAGACATCAAGCTCATGTTGGGGAATGGGTTTCTTGCTCCAAGTCTCACAACCAATGTGAGACAAGCTACCACTTTCACTCCGACTATATACAATATGAAGGTGTTGCCGGCATTGCACTCGTTTCCTCCAACTCCTACGACTTATTTGATTCATAAAGTAAGGGGTTCGGAAACTGCTTCATGGCTAAAGGCCCCAAGGTAATCACACCCTGGATATCTTGATTTTGATAGTGATGAGTATGACTTGTTAGGAGAAGATGACTTGCTCTTTTATAAAACTAGTGATAACACTGAAAATGAACTTGCTAATTATCATGCTAGTCAAGAGAAGTTGAATGATGATGATAAGAAAGAGATTAAATGACTAACTAAAGAATTAAACACTCTTAAGTTAGCTCATGAAACTACTCTAGAAGATCATAGAGATTTTGCAAGAACTCATGGGAAGCTAAGCTTCGAGAAGCTCAACTTGGAGCAAGAGCATGAGTTCTTAAAAGGAATCAATGATGATCTTCGAAAAAAGAGTTCTTCTTATCTAGCCAAACGACTACTCTTGTCTACTTTTGTTCCACACGTTAAGCCTAAGAACACTAGTAACAAAGGCAAGGAAGTTTCTTCATCTAGTGACAACAATGCTAAAGTTAAATCTAATGATGTTGTTGCTAGTAGCTCTTTTGATTCCACTAATGATTCTCTTAGCCAAAACACACTTGAGAAAGAAAATGATGTATTGAAAGGGATTATAGAGAGAGGTGTCTTCAAGAGTCTTGCCGGAAGTAATCAACTTGAGGAAATTATGTGTAATCAAGGAGGACATCGAAAGAAGCAAGGTGTTGGCTACTTGAATGCCAAAGGAGATGTTTGGGAAGGAGGTCCATATCCCACTCCCGAGTTTGTTCCTCAAATGTTGAAATATGATCCTACTTCTCCCTAGGGAACAAGCTCTCAAGATGACCTTCTACCACAAGACCACGAGGGCAAAGGAAAGCTTCAAGAGGAACTTGACTTATTTGAAGTAGAACCCCAAGCCAAGATCAAGTGGATTCCCAAGGACACTACTAGCACTACCTCATATAGTCCTACCACAACTCCAAGGATTCCCATCAAGTTGACGTGGATCCCCAAGAGGAAGAACTAGAAAGTTCTTGAGGGATGACTCCACCAATCAAATTCAGTCTTATTCATTATGGCAAGAACTATACACAATCAACCTCACCATATGCATTTGTTCAAGGAGTCACACATTCGCTCAAAGTAAGAAAGGGTCAAGGTAATTAATGTTTCTTTGGACATCATCCCACATGTGCTTCACTCCATGTCCATAAATATTCTTGCATATGTTCCTTGTGTTTGGGACTAACCCATGTTGGTGAGAAGAGTAAGAAACAAGAAGGATTGCTCCCAACTCAAGATGATCTTCATCAACATTGAGCATCCACCACTACTTCACCTACTTGAAGTCTTCTATGACAAAACCCACGGTTAGTTTATCCCTCTTAGGGGGCTGTCATATCAAGGGGGAGCTTTACTCTAAATCTTGAGTATAAGCATCTGCTAAGGATATGAACATATTAATGCTTTATGTAAAAGTGGCAACCCCATTTGTGCTTAAACGATGAGTATGATCAATGATCAAGTATTCTTACCTGACTCCTATGTGAATATACTAATATATAGATGACTTCGTCATCGCCAAAGTGCTTGATAGATGGTAGGATGTTTGTGCATGTTCACTTTGTTTTTCCCATCATCTTATTGTGTGAGCATGTTGGTCTGCATATTTTTCTCATTCGAGGACATCCAATTGTTGTTATTTGGATTTTTTTATTTATCCTTTGCCAATTGGATGGACAAGAATGCATAGGACCCTCCTTTAGCTATCTATGCTTTCTCGTCTCAAGTTATATTCATGCTTCATCACAAAACTTGAACAAGCACTTCTCGATCCCTCTGTGTGAAGGAGCACTCGGAGTTTCATATCGGCAAAGGCTGCATTCCGGAACTCCTTTGAGAATCTTGGTGAAACTAACCCCACAAACTCGGTTCAACCAAATTCCCAAAGCTGATCACAATTTTCATCTCGGTACCACCGGTATCATCATATCGGTTACACCGAATTTCCCCGTCAACTGACAGTAGAGTAACTAGGTGACACCGAAATAGTAATATCAGTAACACCGACAATGACGGGTATAAAGCCTGGCGGACCAAGAATTTTGAAATTACCTCTTCAAACGCCTTGACCCCAAACCCTAATCTGTCGCATCTAGACTCCTGATCATCGCCTTTGCATCCCCGAGCACCTCCGCCATTGGGATTCGCCGCCGTCACCACCGTAGATGGACCGCCACTAAGCTAGGGTACGGATCTGCCTTATTTTGCACTCCATTGGTCTATCTCATGCGCATTAGAAACTTCTATCTATAATCCACCGTGTGCAAACCCTCCTCTCCACCAGAAGATCCCGTAGCATAGGGAACGATGAAATTTTGGATGTGATCCCCCGCAGCACGCATCTCGGTGATACCGAGCTGGTGAAATCGGTTCCACCAATTTGTTTTTTAGGGTTCCTCAAAAACATCTCGGCGAGATCGAGTAGTTATTTTCGGTGGCCGCGGAAAGACTGTCAAGTCTCTGTTTTGCGAGTGATTGATCTCGGTGACTCTCAAATGACCAACCCGGTGCTACCGATTTATATTCTGCAGAAGATCATACCCTAAGTTTCTGAATGCAAAATTTTGAAAATCTTATGTGTTTTGTGATGCTCAACCCTTCTGCTCTTGTATATCTATTTCACGCGGTTGCTTGTGTGCTGGTCTGCTTTGACTGCCAGGATGTCAGGTTCTCATGATAGCGAGAACAATTTTACTAAGGATAGTGTTGATATGGACTCAGGCACAAGTCTTGAGAGGACACCTTCTGACCCAGGTACTCCCATCTCTGAGGACTTGCCCAAGGTAGCTACCAAGTCAAGAAGGAAGCTCAATTCTCACGAAGAAGATTCTGACTTTGTGCTAGAGGAAATTTCTATTCCTCAAAAATAGAAGGACAAGGCTCCTGCCAAGAATACTGTCAGGAAAGAGTATGCAAAGCCTGCTGATCATAGAGCCCCTAATTCGGCAAGGCAAGGGATGGCAATCACCTCTGATAAACCTGCTAAGAAGCTAGGTGTGAAGAGAGCCACGAAGAGAGTAATTCATGTCATTGGGAGACAAACCTCAATGTATGAGGATCCAGAAGCTGCTGGTGAAGAAGAAGAAGAATCCCATGGCTCATGCCATGCCCAGGAAATCTACTCCAAAGCCTCCTACTAAGGCAAAGAAGGTTGTAGCTCCGAAGAGGACTACAAAGGACATACATGCAGCTACCAAGGAGAAAGGCCCTGCTTCTAGTGCCTTTGTTAAAGAGGAAGATGACAATGCACCCATTCTCATGAAGCTTAGACCTCATGTGCCACTGCACAATCTTACTCACCTCGTAGCTGAGGACATGAAGAAGAGGAGAGATGCAGGGCTGAGGAAGTGGAGAGCTAATGATCCCTATGGTGTCAGGAGAAGGATTGTTGTTGATCCTAGATTCCACACAAAGGAGCAACAAGATTTTGATGAGACTGTTCTGTATGACAAGATCCAGCTGTTAGTGAGATGGGATATGTTGACTCGGCTTACATCAAAGCCAATGAAGATTTCTTTCCCCTTGTGCAAGAAAATTTCAAGTCTATGGACATTGAAGAATTTTTTGGGAGAGATATGACCCCATGGAATGATGAACTTATCATGCAATTCTATTCAACTGTTCATTTCTATGGTGATGGCTCAATTGTGTGGATGATTAATGGTGATAAGTATGAAGCCACAATTGATGAGTGAGCCACTATCATTGGTACCCCACAACAGAAACAAGATGATTTGGATGTCTACTCTAAAATGAAGTTGAACCACAACTCCATGGCTCATATGTATAAGCCAATCCCTCACCAGTTTGTTGCCACACACAAGCTTGGCTCTGTCTAATTCTTGCGAGCAGGAATACCCACTACCAATACCATTCCGAGACACACCTTGATTCCTAAGTCAGGTGATGATAAAATGATTAGAGGTCATTCCATCAACACGCTGCACCATCTAGACACCCACACTCACTTTAAGGTGATGGATTTGATAGTAGAGACTGCCAGAAGGACTGTTGCAGATCAAAAGAGATCTTGTGGATATGCCCCATACATTCAGATGCTTATCAATGCCAAACTTGGCAAGCATGCATATCCGCTTGATCCTCCCCATTTTCCCCTTCAGCCTGAATTTGAAGATAATGTGGTTGTGATGGATGATAATGATCTTAGCTCAGATGCAGCTACAGAGGCAGCGGATGCAGCAGAACAAGAGGCTGCTACGAATGTGCCACCACCAGTTCCACAGCTCAGACCTCAAGCTGAGCAAATGGCATTTCTAGTGAGCACTTTCCATGGTATGGACAAGAATATATCAAAGATTCTGCTAAACTAAAGGAGCTTAGAGAGGATCGTGGGAACCAAATTCCATGGTTTGGACGTCAAAGTGACAGAGATATATGCTAGTGTTGATCAGCTCAAGTAAGAAGTTGATGGTGTGAGGATACCCAATTCAAGTAGTGGTGATGAAGAGTTGCCTCCTTGGACTACCACTCAGTTCAGTACCAAGCCCCGGTCAGCAGCTTTGCCAGTGTAGGAAGCAATACCAACTTCATGAGCTCACCCATCTCCACCTTCAGCTTCAACCCCAGCTCCACCACCTCCAGTATCGACACCTCCACTTCCAGGACATTCTGCTGAAGCCTTCATCGACGCTCTTCTATCTACTACATCGTCGACTTTCGAAGGAGATAGAGCCCATAGAGACGATTATCTCTATACTTTTGAACTATTTCGTAACTTGTTGCCAAAGGGGGCGAATGTATAGATCATAGGGCTTCGAGAGAGAGTGCTTTTTTACTCTATTTGCTCTTAGTTTGGTTTTTACAAAACTTTTGTCTCGTTGGATGACTTTATCCAGTTACCTGTGTTTGATCATATACTTTGGTTGGTTGATGCTACTACATTATTATCTTTGAGCTATCTATATGATGATCATTCACTTATCTTTTTGGTGTCATGTGCATTACTATTTATTCATATCATGTATGCGCACCACCAAGTTGTATGTGACATGGAAGAGTGACCCATGATCCTAATCGATTGTGCATTTGCATTCAAACGCAAATTATAAATAATGCACAAATTTAGGGGGCGCTCTTGCTTTTCACATACTTCTCAAAGCGTCCATGCTAATCATTGATTATATCTTTTGTCGAAGCTTTGATCTATATGTTGTCATCAATTACCAAAAAGGGGGAGATTGAAAGCACAATTACGCCCTAAGGTGGTTTTGATAATTGATCACAACATATGCATCATTGGAATAATGATCTTATCCTAGTATATTTCAGAAAAGTTCAAAATACGCATTGTCTAAAAGCTTATGTGGAGATGCCCCTTGGTACAAGAAAGGAATAAGATTGGCTCAAGCTTCAAGCAAGAAGACTCTTCATTTTATATTTGTGAGAAATCACATTTCAGTCCATATGAAAGCCAATACTATTAAAAGGGGGTGAGGTATTAAAATGAACTTGTTGCTCAAGTGCTCAGAGATATCCACCAAAAGTACTCAGTCATTTTTCCACATACCATTTCTCTCCAAAGCCAAATATCCAAAATCGGTGCCACCAACTTTTCAGATTCGGCCCTACCAATTTTCAACCCAGACAGATCCCTAGCCAAACTTACCATTTCGGTACAACCGATTCTGCATTGGTGCTACCGAGTTCAGGTGACCAACCTTCTGTTGCCTCGGTACACAAAATCAGAATTTTTGAATTTGGGCATCGGTGTCTTCGACTTGGGTCATGTGACCGTTAGCCACCTTTTTGGTTCTAGTGAGTTTTATATATCGGTCTCACCGAGATTCAAAAGTTGCTACCTTTTGTGCAAGTCGATACCACCGAGTTTATGACTTCGGTGTCACCGAGTTGGTCACTTTAGGTGTAACTATTGGATTTTCATTGCTTCCTATATATATACCCCTCCACCAACCTCTCATTTGAAGTGGAAGCACTCAAAACACACACTTCATTGCCACATCCATTTTTCTGAGAGAGAGCCACTACTCATGTGTTGAGATCAAGATATTCCAATCCATTCATTTTAAACTTGATCTCTAGCCTCCCCAAGTTGCTTTCCACCAAATCAGTCTCTCCTACCCATGCCTATTTTGTGAGATAGTGATTGAGTGTCGAGGACACTATCTTTAGAAGCACAAGAGCAAGGAATTCATTGTTCTACCACATCTATTACCTTTTGGAGGGTGGTGCGTCATAGATTGGTTAGGTGTCGCTTGCGAGCCTCCTACTTCATGTTGTGGAGTTGAACCAAGATGTTTGTAAGGGCAAGGAGATCGCCTACTTCGTGAAGATCTACCGTGAGTGAGGCTAGTCATTCGTGGACGAAAGCCGTGGTGGAATAGACAAGGCCGCTTCTTCGTGGACCCCTTGTGGGTGGAGCCCTCCATGGACTCCCGCAGCCGTTACCCTCCGTGGGTTGAAGTCTCCACTAATATCGACGTACGATAGCGCCACCCATCAGAACCATGCCAAAAATCGCGGCGTCAACCTCTTGTGTTTGATCTCCCTACCTTACTCCCTTTTCTTTACACTTGCCTGTTTTACATTCCACTGCTATACTCTTAGATGTGCATGTTTAGGGTGTACTTGACTTGCCATAATTGCTAAAACTTGCCCACAACTAAAATTAGGAAAAGGCTAAGTTTTTATTGGTCAAGTAGTCTAATCAACTCCCCCTCTAGACATACTTTCGATCTTACAGCTTGTCGCAACAAGATTGCCGCCTAGATGCAATAATAAATAACTTAGATCAGCAGCCTGATGCCTGATTTTATGTAACTAAGTATTTGTGTTACTTTATTCTCCATCTGATCTTACCTGACCACCTGCTTCTGCCTTCCTTGATAAAATTCAGGAAGAGTTTTGTACTATGTAACCATTGAAATAGGTAAACAGTTTGGAGAACCACGCAATCCGGCCATGTTGTGCTAACAAATAGATATTTATTGTCGAGTGACTGGCACTCTCTGGCAATAGCTAGACGAATGCTGATTGTGTGATAACAAACCTTCCCCTGCAACGGCACCAGAAGAATGCTGCTAGCACTCCCCGGCAATGAAACTAGAAGAATGTTGTTGATGGCCCACCAACGCGTGGGTTCGCAGCAGTTTTGGAGGGTAGAGTATTCGACCCAAATTTGTTGATCGCTAAACAGGAGGTGAGAGAATACTCTCGAGTATTAGCAGCTGAATGTGTTAGGTTCAACACACCTGAAATATTAGTATCTGCAAGCAAAGTAGTTACAGCAAAGTAGCGAGTAACGGCAGTGGCAAGGAACAACTGTAGTGACAGCAGTAGCAAGTAGCAACAGAGCAAGCGACAGTAGTAACAGCAGTAGCAGCAGAGCAAGGCAAGTAACAGAAGTAGAGCAAGACAAGTAACAGCAGCAGAGCAAGACAAGTAACAGCAGAAGTAGGACAAACTCGTAGGCAATGGGTCGGTGATTTGTTTGGATGATATTCATCATGCGACAGTTATAACACGGAGAGATATGTGGCTAGCTCCCGTTCGTCAATGTGATATAGGTATGCATTCCGTGTGTCGTCATACGTGCTTAGGGAAAAGAACTTGCATGACATCTATTGTCCATCCCTCCCGTGGCAGCGGGGTCCAAAAGAAAACTACGGGATATCAAGGTTCTCCTTTTAATAAAGAACCGGACCAACACATTAGCACTTGGTGAACACGTGAACTCCTCAAACTATGGTCATCACCGGGAGCGGTTCCGGTTATTGTCACTCCGGGGTTGCCGGATCATAACACATGGTAGGTAACTACAACTTGCAAGATCGGATCTAAAACACACATATATTGGTGACAATGTAATAATTTCACATCTGAAATCATGGCACTCGGGCCCTAGTGACAAGCATTAAGCATGGCAAAGTAGTAGCAACATCAATCTCAGAACATAGTGGATACTAGGGATCAATCCCCATCAAAACTAACTCGATTACATGTTAGATCTCATCCTACTCATCACCACCCAGCGAGCCTACGAATAGATTACTCACGAACGATGAAGAGCTTCATGGAATTGGAGAGGGAAGAAGGTTGATGATGACGATGGCGACGATTTCCCCTCTCCGGAGCCCAATACGGACTCCAGATCTGCCCTCCAAATGAAGAACAGGATGTGGCGGCGCCTCCGTATCGCAAACGCAACGAAATCTTCTCTTTTTATTTTTTCTGGGACGAAAGTGAACTTATAGAGCTGGGATTGGGGGCGGCAAAGCCGTGTGGGCCCCACAAGCTTGCCCACCGCCACTAGGGGGGTGGCGGTGGCAGCGCTTGTGGCCCACTGCCCACCCCCTCAGGTGGATCTTTGCGCAGGTATTCTTCATATTTTCCAAAAATGTTCCCCGTAAATTTTCAGGACGTTCTGAGAACTTTGATTTCTGCACAAAAATAACACCAAGGCAATTCTGCTGAAAACGGCGTCAATCCAAGTTAGTTCCATTCAAATCATGCCAATTAGAGTCCAAAACAAGGGCAAAAGAGTTTGGAAAAGTAGATACGATGGAGACGTATCATGTAGTAATGTTATATTACTTTTTATTTAGTAAGAAACATCTTCCCAAGGAAATAGATCCTTTATAGGTTCCTTTCTCAGGATTTTGTGAGCATCCATTGTGTACGGAGTTAGTGTATACTTGGGAATTTTAACCCATGGTGCTAACCACCTAGTTATTATTATCTTCCTTTGTAGACAAATTTGTCATTAAGAACCCTAGCATTCGGCTTCACCCGTCTGAGGTACGTATCCGTATTACCCGGTCGTAACAATCGCACAAATGCTCCCTTTATCCTCTAGCCAAACAATCGGGAACGTAGAGCATAAACAGAGGAGCCACGCAACCCAGCTTGGTAAAATCTTAAGTAAAATTTAGTGCATATTGAGGGTTTAAGTTCAGGATGAACAGACATATTATAGAAATGATGCACGAATATATTATTATCGGCTTTACAAAGCCCCAGGTGTCTACAGAGATCACATATTTCATGGACACAGTTTGGTTAATCCAAACATGAACTCGCATACATCCATCCCCTTGACAGGGGAAAAAGGATACAAGAAAAATTGAAAAATAGGACGAGGAAATAAATAAGTGTAACTGTGTCAGCTAAGTTGCAGAAACGCTGAAGACGAGCCGCATTCCACGGGTTTGGTTCAAGGCGATTATCCGATGTGTTGCGGAGACGATATGCCCTCCGATAAGTACCTCGTCGATGATGAAGGGGGCATCCCATTTGAGTGCACGTTTATTATTTTTATTCTCACGAAGGCGCAGCACAAGCTTGCCCACATTGTAAGTTTTTGCCCAAACTTCCCTGCTCTGATACCGCTGATCCTATTGTTGGTAGAAGGTGGATCGTGCCAAAGCTATGTCGCGGTCTTCTTCTAGTGCGTCCAAGTCATCCTGCCGAATTAACTTGTCTTCTTTTTCCACGTACATGCGCACTCTAGGTGCATCATGGATAATGTCACAGGGGAGGACTGCTTCCGCCCCATAAACCATAAAGAACGGTGTGTAACGTGTGAACCCAGTCGGCGTTGTACGCAAACCCCACAATACGGAGTCGGGCTCCTCTAGCCAATGGCAATCAGATTCTTTGAGAGACCGGATTAGACGAGGTTTTATGCCGCACATAATGAGACCGTTAGACCATTCGACATGTCCATTTGTTTGTGGGTGGTAGACAGAGGCTTAATCAAGCTTAAAGCCCAAGTTCGCGCACCAGTCCTTAACATCCTCGGATGTAAAATTAGACCCATTATATGTGATTATACTGTGCGGAACGCCACAGCGGTGAACCATGTCTGATATAAACTCGACGACCGGTCCAGACTTGGCACAAGTTACTGGTTTAGCTTCGATCCATTTAGTAAATTTATCGACCATAACCAGTAAGTATTTCTTTTTCTTGGATCCCCCTTTCAGAGGTCCAATCATGTCTAGCCCCCACACCGCAAATGGTCAAGTCATCAGTATTGTCCGAAGAGCAGTTGCAGACATGTGGTTCTGATTTGTGAAGAGTTGACATCCAACACAATGCTGGACAAGCGAATGGGTGTCCGCTGGAGTTGTTGGCGAAAAGAAGCTAGCTCGGAACACTTTGCCTACCAGGGCTCTAGCTGCTGCGTGATGGCCACCCATACTTGCGTGTATTTCAGCCAATAGTTGTCTACCTTCTTCTTCGGATATGCATCGCCGGAGGACACCGGTAGTGCTTCTTATATAAACTCTCTTTCGTGAACTTTGTAAGACTTGGATCGTCGAACTATCCGTCTTGCTTCTGTCTGGTCATAGGGGAGTTCTTGGCAAAGAAGATAAGCCTGAAAAGGTTTGGTCCATGGCGCGGTCACAACCATAATCTCGTGAGCTGAGAGTGTTTCCTCTAATGATGATCCGCCGATGATTTGATCATCTCGCTCAACTGTAGGAGGAGTAGTTTGCTCCTTTTTTGTGGCTTCAATATCCTCATGCTCGTCCTTCCATACCGTTGGGGATATTATCTCGTTGTAAGACCCGCCCTGTGGGCCGGGTCAGGATAATGGCGGCTATATCCCTATGGTCAAGATGGGCCATTATTAAAGAAACGGAAGGCGCTAGATGAGACGGTTGGCACAAGACTCAACAAAGGCAACTTGTAGTCCTTCCAGGCTTACAAATTGTAATGAGAGTTTGACTCTTGTAAAACGTAGAGCCTCGACCTGTATATAAAGGTGAGTCGCTAGGGGAAGATAGGGTTAAGTTAACATCAATCGAGAGCTAGGTCAGGCGAATCTCCAACCTTGTAATCGATTCCCACATCAATATACACAAAGCAGGATGTAGGCTTTTACCTCAATCTGAGGGGCCGAACCTGGGTAAACTCGCCTCCCATTTCCCGATCAACCCCTTTGAGTCGCCACATAGCTGTGATGGCCTCATCACTAAGTCCTTTCACGAGGACATCTGTCGTGACAAAACCACGACAGTTGGCGCCCACCATGGGGCCTGCGCACGGTGGAGTTCAGTTATCAAAGGGAGCCCTTCGAGGGTTCACGAGCTATGTGGTCGGTGTTATGACGAAGAGCCGCCGCGGCAATTACTACATCAACAACTCAAGTTGAGGCCCCCAAGGCTGGATCGATTGAATCCAGGTATCGGGTCCCCTTCGGCAAGATCCACGTCTTCATCGGCAAGGTTGAAACGTTGGTTCCCGAGCCGGACATCTCCATCGACATCATCGAGCCGGCTTGGCTCGCCCAATCCGCCACGCGTCAGCTCAGACGACGTCGCGCCTTCGTCGGCTTCACACAAGGATTTTCCCTCCCGGAAGAGCCGGAAGCTGGCGGAGACTCTCATGTCAACTTTGATAGTGAGTTATCGATTGGAGACACCGATTCAATCTGCCCTCTCCACGAGGGGAGGCTGGGTGGTTTCCTTGAGGCGGCGATTTCCGAAGAACCACAGGTACACCCCCGTCAGATCGCCATCTATATGCCAGGGGCTTGATGTCAGCTGTTCTTCCCCTTGCAACGGCACCAGAAGAATGCTGCTAGCACTCTCCAGCAATCGAAACTAGAAGAATGTTGTTGACGGCCCACCAGCGCGTGGGATCGTAGCAGTTTTCGAGGGTAGAGTATTCGACCAAAATTTGTTGATCGCCAAACAGGAGGTGAGAGAATACTCTCGAGTATTAGCAGCTGAATATGTCATATTCTACCACACCTGAAAGATTAGTATCTGCAAGCAAGGTAGTAACAGCAAAGTAGTATGATAACAACGGTGTCATAAACGATGTGTTGACACGGTAGACTATTTCTAACGATTGTATCAATGGCGCCAAGTTGCCTTGTTGACGGAAATTGTCAGTTCCCGTCAACGACCAGCGAACCAAAATTGTAGCAGGTAGCAGCAGTGTAACGAGCAATAGCAGCGGCAAGGAAAAGCAGTAGTGAGAGCAGTAGCAAGTAGCAACAGTAGCAAGCGACAGTAATAGCAACAGTAGCAGCAGAGCAAGACAAGTAACAGCAGCAGCAACAGTAGTAACAACAGAGCAAGACAAGTAACAACAGCAGCAACAGTAGTAACAGCAGCAGTAGGACAAACTCGTAGGCAATGGGTTGGTGATTTGTTTGGATGATATTCATCATGCAACAGTTATAACACGGAGAGATATGTGGCTAGCTCCCGTTCGTCAATATGATGTAGGCATGCATTTCGTGTGTCGTCATACGTGCTTAGGGAAAAGAATTTGCATGACATCTATTGTCCATCCCTCCCGTGGCAGCGGGGTCCAAAAGGAAACTATGGGATATTAAGGTTCTCCTTTTAATAAAGAACCGGACCAACACATCAACACTTGGTGAACACATGAACTCCTCAAACTATGGTCATCACCGGGAGTGGTTCTGATTATTGTCACTCCGGGGTTGCGGGATCATAACAAATAGTAGGTAACTACAACTTGCAAGATCGGATCTAAAACAAACATATATTGGTGACAACGTAATAATTTCAGATCTGAAATCATGGCACTCGGGCCCTAGTGACAAGCATTAAGCATGGCAAAGTAGTAGCAACATCAATCTCAAAACATAGTGGATACTAGGGATCAATCCCCATCAAAACTAACTCGATTACATGATAGATCTCATCCTACTCATCACCGCCCAGCGAGCCTACGAATAGATTACTCACGAACGACAAAGAGCTTCATGGAATTGGAGAGGGAAGAAGGTTGATGATGACGATGGCGACGATTTCCCCTCTCCGGAGCCCAAGAGGGACTCCAGATCTGCCCTCCAGATGAAGAACGTGTGGTGGCGGTGGCTTCGTATCTCAAACGCGACGAAAACTTCTCTTTTTATTTTTTCTGGGACAAAAGGGAACTTATAGAGCTGGAATTGGGGGTGGCACAGCTGTGTGGGCCGCACAAGCCTGCCCACCGCCACCAAGGGGGTGGCGGAGCCAGGGCTTTTAGCCCACTGGCCCACCCCCTCATGTGGAACTTGGCGCAGATATTTTTCATATTTTCCAAAAATGCTCCCCGTAAATTTTCAAGACGTTTGGAGAACTTTGATTTCTGCACAAAAATAACACCAAGGCAATTCTTCTGAAAACAAGGTCATTCCAGGTTAGTTCCATTCAAATCATGCAAATTAGAGTCCAAAACAAGGGCAAAAGAGTTTGGAAAAGTAGATATGATGGAGACATATCAACTCCCCCAAGCTTAAAACCTTGCTTGTCCTCAAGCAACTCAGTTGACAAACTAAGGGAGAAAGAAAAACTTTGACAAACTCTGTTTGATCTTGTTGTTGCAACTATGTCTAACTCATAACCAGAATTTCAGCAAGATCAGAAGTTAACCACATAAGCAAATGACACAAAGGTCTCACGGTAAACTAATATCAATGGCATAATCAGCTAACGAGCAAATAATAATGAGGTTCAAATACCAACACTTCAATCAAAACAAGCATGAAGCAATATGAATAGGTGGTATCTCGCTAGCTCTTTTTGAGACCGCAAAACATAAATGCAGAGCACTTTCAAAGATCAAGGGCTCACTAAACATTGTAATTCATAGCAACGAAGATCCAGTCATAGTCATACTCAATATCAGTCAAAATCAAAGCATAAAAATGACAGAGGTGCTCTCTAATTGGTGCTTATATTAGAAGAGGATGACTCAACAGGAAAATAAATAGACAGGCCCTTCACAGAGGGAAGCATTGATTTGCAGAGGTGCCAGAGCTCAAGCTTTGAAAACAGAGATAATAATTTTGGGTGGCATGCTTTCATTGTCAATGCAATGACCAAGAGTTCTCAATATCTTCCATGCTACTCATGCTATAGGAGGTTCCCAAACAGAAAAGTAAAGTTTTAACTCTCCCACCACCAATCAATCACACTCCACGGCTAGCTGAATCCTCGGGTACCGTCCATACTAACATCAATCCGGGGGAGTCTTGTTTTACAGGTATGTTTTTGATTTAAGCGTGGAACTGGGCATTCCAATTACCGGCCCCTTTCTCGTGAATGACAGTAAATACACACATGTCGAGTATAACATTCCTAGCATGGAAGATACCAATAGCCCCCTGTCACCACATGAGCGGTTCGGGCATGCAAAACAGATTATTTCTTGAAGGTTTAGAGAATGGCACATGCAAATTTACTTGGAACGGCAGGTAGATACCGCAAATAGGTAGGTATGGTGGACTCTCATGGAAAAAACTTTGGGGTTTATGGGAGTGGATGCACAAGCGGTATTCCGCTTATTACAAGTGAAGGCTAGCAAAAGACTGGGAAGCGACCAACTAGAGAGCGACAACAGTCATCAAGATGCAATGATTTTGACTAACATTAAATGCAAGCATGAACGGGATATAAATCACCATGAACACGAACATCATAGAGGCTATGTTGATTTTGTTTCAACTACATGCATGAACATGCGCCAAGTCAAGCCACTTGAAACATTCAAAGGAGAATACCATCCTATCATACTACATCATAGTCATCTCAAAATCTATGTTGGCATTCAAGACAAACCATTATAAGCTCCCAGCTAAATAAGCATGGCATCAGAAACTATGATCTCTAAGTTGTCATTGCAAACATGGTTCTCTCACAACAAAGCTGAATCTAGGTCGACAAGCTAGTCATATTTACAAAAACAAAATAGATAGAGTTCATACCAGCTTTTCAGTCTCAGTCACTTCATCATATATCATCATTATTGCCTTTCATTTGCACGATCGAACGATGTGACCAATAATAAGAGTGCTCGTGCATTGGACTAAGCTGAATCTGCACGCAAACACAAAGGAGAAGACAAAGTAATACGGCTCTTTTGAAAGCTAAACAGGTAAGCATGCAAGAACCACTAAGCATTGGAACCAATATCTTCTACCTTGACCCAAAGAAAAAGAAAACTATTTACACGGGAAAGCTCCCAACAAGCAAAAGAAGAAAGAAAATATTTTTGGGTTTTCTCAAAAGGACACAAAACAAGAAAGCAAGAAAACGAAAATAAACTAGCATGGATAATACAGTGGCAAAGTGTAAACACCGGCTAACAAAGCGAAAGCATAAGCATGAATGTAAAAGTCGGTGAGAACACGTACTCCGCCAAGCTTAGGCTTTTGGCCTAGCTTGGTCTACTCCCATGGATGGTCCTGGCGAAACCCAAAATCATAATGGGTGTTATACGGGAGTGCTGCAGCCACTGCCTGAATAGCTGCCTCACGAAGTCGAGCAGCAGTCGCCTCCCTCTCATACTCCTCTGCCTCTCCTATGTTTATGTAGTATCTTCGTTTTACCTGAAAGTCAAAGAAAGCAGGAGCAGGAAGGGTAATATGGAAAACACACTGCCGGTTAAATATCAAGCAGTATAGGAGGGATCCATGATCTCTCTCAAGGAACTGGTAGCGTGTTAAAGCGACACGATCAAGGTAGACTATACGGAAAGGAGGGTCTTCTGGACGGATGGAAACTCCAAGAAAATTTGCTAAGCGTGTAGCATAAACTCCACCAAAGAAATCCCCCTCACTGGCATTTTTATTCAGCCTCCTTGCTATTATAGCTCCCATATTGAAGCTCATGTCACCTCTTACTGCGCTCTTAAGGATACTAAGGTCGGAAGCGCATAGGTGACAATGTGCACCCTTGCCGTTAATGCACCTACCTATGAAGAGGGCAAGGTAGTGCAAGGCAGGGAAATGGATGCTTCCTATGGTGGCTTGCGTGATATCTCTGGTTTCTCCAACAGTTATACTGGAGACAAAGTCTCTGACCGAAGTCTTAGAAGGATCATTAATACTACCCCCATCGGGTATCTTGCAAATCCTATTGAAATCCTCCAAATCCACGGTACAGGATTTATCGTACAGATCAAACAGTATGGATGAGTCACGGCCAACTGAAAAATTAAATCTACGCATGAAAGAGGCAGTGAGCATAGCATACTGTTCACATTTATCTGAGAGGAATTCTTCTAACCCGGCATTGCGGACAAGTGTATCAAACTCATCCTTAAAACCTGCTTCGATCATGAACTCATCGGAAGGCCATTCACATGGTTGTACCAGTGCGTCCCTTAGTTGAAAAGGTTCGGGCTCCTGAAAACAGAGACGAGGACCCTTCTTACTTTAGGAACCACCATGAAACTTCCTCCTGAACATAATTTCCTTTTCCTGAAATTTTTGAAGTTCAAGAGGAAAGTGAATGAAGACCCACCACACCTTGTAGAAACTACTCCTACTAGTGCCTAGAGACCGTATCACGCGCTAAGACTACTTGGGACCAGCTAAAATCAACATTTCTAGCTCAAGAACAGGGTCACCAAGGTAGCAAGAATACGCGAAAGATAAAGCACTAGAGAAAAAACTAATTGGAACAATGGAGGAGTCACTTACCAAGGAGTAATTTCCCCAAAATGGTTCGGGGAATGGTGCTTTTGGCAAGGAGATCGAAAATCACAGCCAAATGAGCAAGAACACGGGTTTGAGTTGCAAACAATTTTTCTGGAGGTGGAAGAAGAGGCTGGGAGCTGCAATGAGTGGAGGGGGTCCCTGTGGGCCCCACAAGCTTGCACTCCGCGACCAGGGGGTGGGTGGCGGTGGCAGGGCTTGTGGCCCACTGTTCTGGCCCCCAGGCCAGCTCTCAGGCCCAGTAAATTTCAAAAATTCCAGAAAAAATCATACTAAATTTTTAGGACCATCGAAGAACTTTAATTTTCGAGGTATTTTTATCCAGGAAGCTAAAACAAAAAACAGGAAAAACTAAACTAATTCTATCATTTTTCTTCTAAGCAAAATAAAATGAAAGCTTAAAACACAGGTATGTGACTCTTTGATTCATCCGTTTCATGATCATTGAAAGAAATCCGTCAATGGGGTTGATCAAGTCCTCATGAAAAAACCTTCTCGAATCGCAAGAGAGAACGGAGAATATTCTAATAGCCACTAAGTCACCTCAATGGGGATATGTATCTCCCCAACAAGCAAATCATACTTCATCTTGACATGAGGAATAGGGCATTCAAAGCTCCCAATGAGAATCGATGAAGTCTTTTCGATAGCATTGATGCAATGTACTTGATATCATTTCTTTGGAAAGTGCACGGTGTGCTCATTACCGTTGACATGGAAAGTGGCATTGCCTTTGTTGCAATCTATAACAGCCCCTGCAGTGTTTAAAAAGGGTCTTCCTAGGATGACAGCCATGGCATCGTCCTCGGGAATATCCAAGATAACAAAGTCTGTTAAGATAGTGGTGTTAGCAACCACAACAGGCACATCCTCACAAATGCCGATAGGGAAAGCAGTTGATTTGTCGGCCATTTGCACAGAAATTTCAGTGGGTGTCAACTTATCCAATTCAAGTCTATGATAAAGAGAGAGCGGCATAACACTAACACCGGCTCCAAGGTCACATAAGGCAGTTCTTACGTAGTTTCCTTTAATGGAGCAAGGTATAGTGGGCAGTCTGGGATCACCAAGTTTCTTAGGAGTTCCACCTTTGAAAGTGTAATTGGCAAGCATGGTGGAGATCTCAAGATCTGGTATCTTCCATTTATTAGTCATGATATCTTTCATGTACTTGGCATACGGAGACATCTTGAGCATATCAGTTAACCGCATCTGCAGAAAGATGGGTCTTATCATCTCAATGAAACGCTCAAAATCCTCATCATGCTTTTTCTTGAATGGCTTAGGAGGAAAGGGCATAGGTCTCTGAACCCATGGCTCCCTTTATTTACCATGCTTCCTAGCAGTAAAGTCATTCTTATCGTATTTCTTAGGCTCTGGTTTATCAGGATTAACCGTAGGTTCAATCTCCACATCCTCATCATTGCTAGGTTGAGCATTATTATGAACATCACTGTCGATATTGTCACTAGGTTCATGCTCATCACCAGATTGTGTTTTTGCATGAGACGTAGAAATATCATTAGGTTCTTCAGGTGTGACAGTATTTGGTGAACTGGCATGCAGGTTTCTATCATCCTTCTTCTTCTCCTTAGGATGACTAGGTGTATCAGCATTGATTCCTTGAGAATCTTGATCAATTCTCTTAGGATGACCTTCAGGATACAAAGGTTCCTGAGTCATTTTGCCTCCTCAAGTAATGACTCTGACAGAGTTGTCATTTAATTCATTGAGCAAGTCACTCTGAGCTTTAAGTACTTGTTCTACCTGAGTAGTAATCATAGAGGCATGTTTACTCAGAAGCTTCAAATCATTGACATTTCTGTCTACACAAGCACTTAAATGGCTAAGCATACGAGTACTTTGTTCCAAATGTCTGCTAACATAATCATTGAAACTCTGTTGTTTGGCAACAAAGTTGTCAAATTCATCAAAGCATAGGCTAGCAGGTTTGTCAAAAGGAATATCACTCTCATCAAACCTACACAGAGAATTCACTTCTACTACCTGTATCGGGTTATCGAGACCATGGATCTCTTCGATAGGTGGTAGATTTTTGACATCTTCAGATCTAATGCCTTTCTCTTGCATAGATTTCTTGGCTTCTTGCATATCTTCGGGACTGAGGAATAGAATACCTCTTTTCTTAGGAGTTGGCTTAGGAGGTGGTTCAGGAATAGTCCAAGCATTATCGTTGATCAAGATGTTATTCGGTAGGGTCTCAGCTTGTTCTACAGTTCGTTCCCTAAAAACACAACCGGCACAACTATCTAGGTGGTATCTAGAGGCATCAGTAAGTCCGTTATAGAGGATATCAAGTATCTTGTTCTTCTTAAGAGGGTGATCAGGCAAAGCATTCTGTAGCTAGACGAGCCTCCCCCAAGCTTGTGGAAGACTCTCTTCTTGGAGTTGAGCAAAGTTGTATAATTCCTGCAAGGCAGCTTGCTTCTTATGGGCAAGGAAATATTTCTCACAGAAGTAATAGACCATCTCCTGGGGACAAGTCACACATTCAGGAGCAAGAGAGGTGAACCAGGCTTTAGCGTCATCCTTTAGAGAGAAAGGAAATAGCTTAAGGATATAGTAGTGGCGGATCTTCTCCTCATTAGTGAAAAGGGTGGCTATATCGTGTAGTTTGGCAAGATGGGCTATGACCGTCTCAGACTCATAACCGTGAAAAGGATCAGATTTGACTAGAGAGATTATCTGAGGATCGACGGAGAATTCATAATCCTTATCGGTGATAAAGATAGGTGAAGTGGCAAACTTCGGGTCGTATTTCATCTTAGCTTTCAGAGATTTTTCCTTCCACTTGAGAAGTAATTTCTCAGTGTCATAGGCATCCTTACACGTAAGAAAATCCTCAGCTATCTCTCCCTCCATAACGTAACCCTCGGGTATATCAGGAAATTCATATCTAGGAGATCTAGATCTAGCAGGAGCAAAAGCAGGTTCTATCTCAATAGTATTGGCAGTATCAGAAGCATCACGAGCATTGGCAGTAACTCTAGCAATATGAGCATCAAGGAACACCCCTAGTGAAACATCAGGCAAAGTAGTATCTCTAGCAGTATCAAGCATAGCATCATCAGGCAAAATAGTATCTCTAGCAGTATTAAGCATAGGATCATCAGGCATAGTATCAAGCATAGCATCTCTAGTAGTAGTATCATAAGCATCATCAAGCACAGGCGACATATCAAGATTTCTAGCAGGAGGTGATGTCGCAAACTTACTCATAACTGAAGGTGAATCAAGTGCAGAGCTAGATGGCAATTCCTTACCTCCCCTCGTAGTTGAGGGCAAGACTTTGGTCTTCGGATCCTTCAGATTCTTCATAGTGATCAGCAGATATAAATCCCAAGTGAATTAGAGAATATAACAATACCTCCCCGGCAACGGCGCCAGAAAAATGCTTGATGTCAGCTGTTCTTCCCCTTGCAACGGCACCAGAAGAATGCTGCTAGCACTCTCCGGCAATCGAAACTAGAAGAATGTTGTTGACGGCCCACCAGCGCGTGGGATCGTAGCAGTTTTCGAGGGTAGAGTATTCGACCCAAATTTGTTGATCGCCAAACAGGAGGTGAGAGAATACTCTCGAGTATTAGCAGCTGAATATGTCAGATTCAACCACACCTGAAAGATGAGTATCTGCAAGGAAGGTAGTAACAGCAAAGTAGTATGATAACAACGGTGTCAGAAATGATCTGTTGACACGGGAGACTATTTCTAACGATTGTATCAATGTCGCCAAGTTGCCTCGTTGACGGAAATTGTCAGTTCCCGTCAACGACCAGCGAACCAAAATTGTAGTAGGTAGAAGCAGTGTAACGAGCAATAGCAGCGGCAAGGAAAAGCAGTAGTGACAGCAGTAGCAAGTAGCAACAGTAGCAAGCGACAGTAATAGCAACAATAGGAGCAGAGCAAGACAAGTAACAGCACCAGCAACAGTAGTAACAGCAGAGCAAGACAGGTAACAGCAGCAGCAACAGTAGTAAGATCAGCAGTAGGACAAACTCGTAGGCAATGGGTCGGTGATTTGTTTGGATGATATTCATCATGGACAGTTATAACGCGGAGAGATATGTGGCTAGCTCCCGTTCGTCAATATGATCTAGGCATGCATTCCGTGTGTCGTCATACGTGCTTAGGGAAAAGAACTTGCATGACATCTATTGTCCATCCCTCTGGTGGCATCGGGGTCCAAAAGGAAACTACGGGATATTAAGGTTCTCCTTTTAATAAAGAACCGGACCAACGCATTAGCACTTGGTGAACACATGAACTCCTCAAACTATGGTCATCACCGGGAGTGGTTCCGGTTATTGTCACTCCGGGGTTGCCGGATCATAACACATAGTAGGTAACTACAACTTGCAAGATCGGATCTAAAACACACATATATTGGTGGAAAAGTAGTAGCAACATCAATCTCAAAACATAGTGGATACTAGGGATCAATCCTCATCTAAAGTAACTCCATTACATGATAGATCTCATCCTACTCATCACCGCCCAGCGAGCCTACGAATAGATTACTCACGAACGACGAAGAGCTTCATGGAATTGGAGAGGGAAGAAGGTTGATGATGACGATGGCGATGATTTCCCCTCTCCGGAGCCCAAGACGAACTCCAGATCTGCCCTCCAGATGAAGAACAGGTGGTGGCGGCAGCTCCGTATCGCAAACGTGACGAAGACTTCTCTTTCTATTTTTTCTGGGACAAAAGGGAACTTATAGAGCTGGAATTGGGGGCGGCAGGGCCGTGTGGGCCCCACAAGCCTGCCCACCGCCACCAGGGGGGTGGCGGAGCTAGGGCTTGTGGCCCACTGGCCCACCCCCTCAGGTGGAACTTGGCGCAGATATTTTTCATATTTTCCAAAAAATGCTCCCCGTAAATATTTAGGACGTTTGGAGAACTTCGATTTCTGCACAAAAATAACACCAAGGCAATTCTGCTGAAAACAGCGGCAGTCCAGGTTAGCTCCATTCAAATCATGCAAATTAGAGTCCAAAACAAGGGAAAAAGAGTTTGGAAAAGTAGATACGATGGAGACGTATCAGGGCTACGGCGGCTCGGGGTCAGCCAAACACCGCAAACGCGAACGGAGCCAGTGGATCATGCAAAACCCCAGCTCAGGCTATGTCTGATCGGATGGTAGAGCTGGCAAAAATCATGGAGGTGGTTGTGACAGCTGACAATCAGGCGGAGGTTAACGCCAAATTAGCTAAACTCTATGAAGAGATGGCCGAGATTTAGCACCAGATCGATGCGGAGAAGACCCGTATGACGGATCAACGAGCCTAGATGGACGAGGAGAAGGAACGTCTAAAGCTAGAGGCATGGCGACTTGAGCGTCAGCGAGTTGCGTCGGAAGCCGTGTACGAGCGGAGGCGTCAAGGTTGCATCCCGCCCAACCTTAATCCAACCCGCTTTTTTAATAGCCCGCAAATTCCCAGGGCAGATTGCAACCCGCCAGGACAAGGTGACCCACATGGGGAGATCGTCCAATAGCCAACGCAACCCCCGTTGAACCCGCAGGCGACTCAACACTTCCAAACACCTTAGGGACACTTCTCCAATCCGGTGGATAACGTGCTGGCTGTGATCCACCATTTGGAGTCTCTCCCCATCCGTGGGAATACTGCCTTGGAGGTGGAGGCACAAAATGCCATAGAGATGTTAAAGACTGCGGTCGTCTAGCAGGCCCAATTCTCGTACAGTTGCGATCGTTTGCATTCCACGCCGCAGGCGAGCCGCACGAAGAGCTGCCCAGATGACCCTCCGGTGATTTCCAGTGACAACCGTCGACATCAACCTCAGGTCAATCCACCAGAGCCACCAACAGCCAATGCTCATGCGCTTGAAAATGATGCACGAGCTGACCGGCAGGCTGAAGCGGAAGCGATAGCAACCTTGGCGGGTCAAGGAACTCCTGGTCATGCTCAACCAGCCTCGGGACATGGTGGCCAAGGTAGGAACATCGGAGTCCCTTGCCTATCACCCACCCAACGCAATGAACGCATGCCCAAGGAATTGAAAGGTCCCCGTAAGGTGCCCAATTACACTCCTGATCTTGAGCCGGGGCATGGGTAGAATGTTATGAGCTGGCCGTGGACATGCTCGATGTGAGTGATGCGGTCTGCACCAAATACTTCACCAAGATATTGGAAGGGACGGCTCGTACGTGGTTGAAGAACCTACCGCCAAACTCCATCAACACCTGGGCAGAACTCAAGGAGCGTTTTGTCAAGAATTTCCACGGGGCTTGCAAGCGTCCGATGACCATTGTGGATCTTTAGCATTTTGTTCAGCATGCAGATAAATCCGCCCATAATTGGATCCGGCGGGCCGCGGAAATCATCCACTCCTCGGACGATATTTCGGCGGCTCGGGCCATGTTGATTTTGGAAAAGAACTGTCATTTCGAACCCCTGGTGTTGATTCTTGGCCGCCTCAAGCAAAAGGTGCAGGATATGGGCGAGTTGATGGACACCCTCACCAAGTATGCTGAGTCGGATGGGACGAATGATGCCAGTTCTGATGATGAGAAGGTCGATGGAGCCAGAAGAGGTGAAGGAGGTAAGAGCCACCACCAACACTCTAGGCACAATAATAACCAGGGAGGTCAAGAAAAGACGAGGCAACAAGATGGCGTCTCTGATTTGGTTGCTAACACCAATGCCGGGCCGCAAAATCAATGCCGGAACATGAATCAGGGCGGTTTCCAAGATCGAGGCTTCACTGGGAAGAAGCCGCGTAATTACGAGGAGATGCTCAAGGGAACTTGCCCCAAGCACAGTACCCTAGGTGTCCCTTCTACTCATTCTTGGGAAAATTGCAGGAGTTTGGCCTTCAGGCGTCCCGAGGTCATCAAGGAGGTGGCGAAGGCGCCCCGCAGGATCAGTTTGGTTCGGGCGGGTCACGTGGCTCTTCATTCGGTAATTTTCCTAACTCGGGGGCTCAAGGGCGAGACAGCTCGCATAACAATGGCGGACAGTCGTCTGGCCAAGGCAGTCAACAATATAACGACCGGGGAGAATTCGAGCAGCCAAACAACCAGGGTGGTTTCCAGAGCAACCATGTTTTTACCACGAGCTCTTGCAAGAGAGACAAGAAGGTGAGGCAGAGGACTATCATTATGACTGAGCTGGCGGTTCCCCGATACTTAAATTGGTCTGAGCAGCCTGTGACGTGGAGCAGGGTCGATAATCCACCCCAGATTGATAACCCCGGTGAGCTGGCATTAGTGGTGGCGCCTCAAGTTGGAGGGTATACGCTCTCTAAAGTCCTCATGGATGGAGGCAGCAGCATCAATATTCTCTACTACGACACCTACCGGAGGATGAACTTTAAGGAAGAGAATTTGATGCCCTCGACCATGGTTTTTCACGGCATCGTCCCGGGTAAGTCGGCATACCTTGTCGGGCAGATTAAGTTGAATGTGGCCTTCAATGATGAGTCCAATTATAGAAGCGAGTCATTGACGTTTGAAGTTGTCAAGATCAAGAGCCCTTATCACTCTTTGTTTGCACGGCTAGCTTACACCTATTTCATGGCCCGGCCTTGCTATGTATATCTTAAGCTTAAAATGTCGGGTCTCAATAGTACCATCACAGTCAATGGAAGCCGGAAGATAGCCCAGGAATGCGAAGAGGGGGACGCTGCATACGCTGAGTCGGCGTGTGCTGCCAAGGAGCTGAAATTCCACCAAGCCAATGTGGATCCAGCTGACATGAGCCCATTGAAGAAACCCACAGTCAACTCTGAGTTGCCCCTTAAGTTTAAACCGGCGGATGATACCAAGAAGGTGTATTTTGTTCCTAGCGACTCTTCAAAGCAGTTCACCATTGGGACCGGCTTGGATCCTAAATAGGAAAGCGCGCTCATCGAATTCATCCGTGAGAATCGGGACATCTTCGCATGGAAACCTTCTGACATGCGAGGAGTACCGAGAGAATTCGCTAAGCACCATCTCAATGTAGATCCCAAGATAAAGCCGGTTCACCAATACCTTCGTCGTTTTAATGAGGAATGGCGCAAGGCAATTGGAGAGGAAGTCGCCCGACTCTTAGTTGCTGGTTTCATTGTCAAAGTTTTTCATCCTGAATGGTTGGCTAACCCGGTCATGGTTCTTAAGAAGAACGGCACTTTCCGTATGTGCATCGACTATACGGATCTTAACAAAGCTTGTCCCAAAGATCCCTTTGTGCCGCCCCATATTAACCAAATCATCGACTCTATGGCGGGTTGCGAGCGGCTATGCTTTCTGGATGCGTATTCAGGTTACCATCAGATCAAAATGGTCAAGGAGGATCAGGATAAGACAGATTTTATCACCCCCTTTGGTGCCTTTTGTTATGTCTAAATGCCCTTTGGGTTCAAGACTGCTGGGGCGACTTATCAGTGTTGCATCCAGAATTTTCTTCAAGGTCAGATTGGGCGCAACATTCATGCTTATGTTGATGATATTGTGGTAAAATCGTAGAAGAAGGAGACCCTTCTGGGTGATCTCAAGGAGAAGTTCGACAACCTCCGGGTCTATCAGATGAAGCTTAACCCCACGAAGTGTGTGTTTGGGGTCCCTGCTGGAAATTTACTTGGGTGTTTAGTATTCGAGTGTGGCATAGAGGCTAACCCAGACAAGATTAAGGTGATTACCTCACTTGGGAAGCCGGCCAACATTAACCAGGTCCAGCATATGGCGGGTCGTATCACGGCACTTAGTCATTTTACAAGTCGCCTAGGTGAGAAGGCCATCCCACTATCAACTGCTCAAGAACACAGAGCACTTCGTTTGGACTGATGTTGCCAATGAAGCGTTTGAGGCCCTCAAAAAACAACTTGCTGTGCTGCCTATGCTAGCAGCCCCAGCTGACAAGGAGTCGATGCTCTTGTACATTGCTGCTAATTCTAAAGCGGTGAGCGTGGCAGTGGTTGTTGAGCGCAAGGAACAAGGCAAGGAATACTCAGTCCAGCGGCCAGTGTATTTTGTTAGCGAGGTGTTAACCTTGTCCAAGCAGCGGTATCCACATTGGCAGAAGTTGGTCTTTGGGGTCTTTATGGCGAGCCGGAAGTTGAAGCATTACTTTTTGGAGCATCCCATCACCGTAGTAAGTTCTACACCTATTGGGGACATTATATAAAATTGAGAGGCTACGGGGCGGATTGCTAAATGGGCGATAGAGCTTGGTCCCCATCATGTGAAGTATGCATCGCGTACAGCTATTAAGTATCAAGCGTTGGTGGATTTTATCAATGATTGGACCAAGCTACAAGTGCTAGAAGACAAGCTAGACAACACCTACTGGACGATTGATTTTGACGGCTCTAGGCAATTGGAAGGTTCACGCGCCGGGATTGGTATTGACATCTCCAAGAGGGGACAAGTTTTGCTATGTTCTGCAGCTTATGTTCCCTTGCACAAACAATGCAGCTGAGTATGAAGCTTTATTGCATGGACTCAGAATAGCTAAGGTGATGAACTTGAGCCAAGTCAGATGCTAGGGCGACTCAGATTTAGTGGCTGAGCAAGTGTCAGGTACCTGGGATTCCATGGATCCGTTGATGGCGGCTTACAGGCGAGCGGTCACCGAGGTGGCTGATGCTATTTCCATGGCTATCATCTTGATCATATTGATCGTCGACAGAATGAGGCGGTTGATTCTATTTCCCGGCTTGGGTCACAATGTAAGCCTGTCCCTCCTAATGTGTTCTTGGATGTTTTGCATAACCCTTCTGTGAAATTACCTTCGGAAGAAGACATAGCAATTCCTAACCCGGAGTCACAATTGGTGGCGGCCATCAGAGAAAATCCTGATTGGACGATACCTTACATGGCTTATCTGGCTCGAGGCAAGTTACCATCTCATGATGTTTTTGCTAGACAGATCGTGTGACGATGCAAATCGATGGTTATACATAAAGGCGAGTTGCACAAACAAAGCACTTGTGGGATTTTCCAGCGTTGTGTCTCACCCGAAGAGGGGAGAGAGATTCTCAATGAGATACATGCGGGCGACTATGGACATCATGCCGTGTCACGATCTCTGGTGTCAAAGGCTTTTCGTCACAGTTTTTACTGGTTTACGGCTCATGCCGATAATGAAGATATAGTACTTCGATGCGATGGATGTCAGAAGTTCGGACGTCAGGCACACGTGCTGGCTCAGGAGTTGCGCATGATTCACATTACATGGACTTTTGTAGTTTGGCGGCTTGACATGGTTGGCCCTTTTAAAAGATCTTCGGACAAGAAGACACATCTGCTAGTTGCGGTTGAAAAATTTACCAAGTGGGTTGAAGCGGAACCAGTTAGTAACTGTGAAGCACAAACGACAGTCAAGTTCCTCAAGAAGCTGATCTTTCGTTTTGGCTACCCTCATAGCATCATCACCGACAATGGTACTAATTTATCTAAGGGGGCAATGAAAGATTTTTGTCGGCGAGAGCACATCCGGCTTGATGTGTCTGCAGTAGCTCATCCACAATCTAATGGCCAGGCTGAGCGGGCTAACCAAGAGATATTGCGTGGGATCAAGCCCCGTCCCATGGTTCCTTTCCAGCGCACTCCAGGTTGTTGGTTTGAAGAGCTCCCCTGTGTGCTATGGAGTATCAGGACGACGCCTAATAGGTCAACTGGGTACAACCCTCTTTTCCTTGTCTATGGGGCAGAGGCGGTTCTTCCAAGCGATATGAAGCACGATTCTCCCAGAGTCACCGCATATGTTGAAGTTGATAATGAGCAGGCACGTCCAGATTCTTTGGACGCCCTGGAAGAGAAGCGCGATTTGGCTGCTGCACGATCGGCGATTTACCAGCAAGACTTACGTCGTTATCATAGTCGACGTGTTAAAAGTCCTGGTCTTCCAGGAGGGTGACTTGGTGCTTCGGTTGATTCAAGATCATACGGGTATGCACGAGATTTCCCACCCCCCTTGGGAGGGGCCTTTCGTCGTTAGCGGGAATCTCCGCAAGGGATCGTACGATCTTCGCCACGACAAACCAACAACGAGGAAGAGACAACCCGCCCCTGGAACATCGCTCATTTGTGGCCTTACTATACTTTGAGCCATTGACTCCTTATCTATGTACATATTTCGATCCTTGTGTACTCTTTACATTATATCAATAAAGTTGACGCCCATGAAATTCGGGGTCTTTGTCGTTTCAGCCCACATCTGTGCATGAGTCTTTATTGATTAAAATTAAGTCGCCCAAGAGGATAAGCCGCCATTGGGGAGGCTATTCAAACATGGACGCTACTAGTATCAAAGAGAGTAAGTCGCATTGATGCGACAACTCAACCATAGGTACCAGTAAAGCCAAAGAGGATCAAGTGCCATGATGCATGGTTCAAACATATGCGCCTATGTATGATCATGAACGATAAAAAACGGCTTACTTGGGGGCTACTAGTTCCCAAGTCGTTTAGCAGTAATAGCATTGCCTTCTGTTATCCTATGCCCGTTTTTCCTTGATCATAGGTAATTTGGGGGCTTCTGACTCATTGAGTCCCGCCTAAATACCCTCTTGGCCAGCGAAAAATTAACGCATTAATAAATGGTTATACTGGACTGTATGTTTGAAGCGACTCGCCCATAAGACCCGTGTACTCTTGGCGAGTCAATCTAAATATTGGACCCTGAACTCCCAAGGTTACAACATTGAGGTACTTGCGAGAGTGAGCATATGGAAAATAGACAAACCATGGGTTCACTGAAGCTTAACTTGAGTGTGATCAGCCGATCTAAACATGTAAAGGTTTTTGCAAAAACCTCTTTGGGTATGATTAGAGCCTTGCAAGCCCATCTACCCGCCATGACTCATAGAGCCGGCTCATTTTACACCTTATATGGTGACTATGTTTTCAAGCAGAAGATTCAATAGCAAAGACTAAACTCATCCAAAGAGGTGATGGTCAAAGCGGGAGTATGACACTTCTTCAACTCGCCCAATCAAGGCGACTTCTATTACAAAGGTAATGTCATGAAAATTTAGACATATTGGGCATAAGACAAAAGCAGTTGTTGGGCATGTTCCGAAACAGCGATTACATGGCTCTTTAAGGTGAGAGATTTTCTATGTTACAACCCGGTGGCAAGATTTTGCCAGGTTCGGTCTCATGTGCAGCCTGAAGCTTCAAAGAGTCGTCACTTCTAAGCCGTCGCCGGCTCATCCTGTGCTGAGGTTTCGGGGTCTTGGATCTAGAAGTTGTCCAGATTCCATGTGCAATTGATTAAGGCATGAAATTCAGTTTCGTCTGTTAAGATGGTTGACGGGTCAGCATCAGGGGCAAAAAGAGGCTTACGGCGCTGAGGTGCTCAGTCGAAAGGCGCGAAGCTGGGAATCGCCATGCGTCTCCCTTCATCATCATAAACTGATTGATATTTCATAAGATCCAGGATTTCAGCAAGGCGGCTTGCTGAAGGGCAAATGTCCTTTATGCATTTCTCATAGTCTTCTTCTGTGAATTCTGAACCGTCATCCTTATATTTCGGGAAGCCACCATCTATTTCATCCGTCTTGAGTTCTGGAGCATAAGCTAGCGCCCGGCTCATGGCCGACATTACTCCCTTGAGCGCAGATGATTTCCTTATTGAAGCTATATGCTGAGGGATAGTTGAGAGTCGCCTCAGCATGTCCCTTATGTATTTTACTGGGTCTTTATCTCCCGAAACAATTTTGACAGTCAACAAGCCGCCAGCATACAGTTGCTCTGTTAGAGTGTAGATGGCCTTCAGCTTCAATATTGAATCATCTTGAAGGTTGGCGGATCGAGGGCCTATAAAGGAACAAGGGATATATAAGCCGCCATGCACCTCGTGTGCTTTGTCACAGTGATAACATGTTTTATGAAGGACTTACCAAAAATAGTGTTAGTCATCTTGGAGATATGTTGACGCAGGCCAGACAATTCTGCTATAGATTCTGCAAGTTGACCCTCAGCTTTCTCTCCTCATTTTTCAAGGGAGACTTGTTCCGCCGCGGTTGAATCCTTATACTTCAGATATTCAGTCCTGACCTGTCCAAGCTCTGTCGTTGTGGCCCGGAATTTTTCTTCTAGTATGGCCCTGGCATCTTGTTGGCATCCCAGGCTTTTTTGCATCTCGCTTAATGATGTGTAAGTTTGCCTAATTGTCTCCTACCAAATCAGACAGGAAAGATAAGTGACCTTAATATTATATGGGTTGCGTTGAAAGGTGGACGGACAAGTCTCAAGCATATTGCAAGCAATCCACTCGACATTTGGGGGCTAATGTACTTGTTTTTCTCACGGAGAAGATAAGTTTTTCATTTCTGTTAAGCAAGACCCTTCTCATCTTCAAGAAGATGACCCGGCCCTTGGGGCTACAAGTTGAAGCTTTTCAAAGACTAAACAAGACCCGGCTCATCTTCAAGAAGATGACCCGGCCCTTGGGGGCTACAGGTTGAAGTTTTCTCCAGGTTATTAAACAAGACCCGGCTCATCTTCAAGAAGATGACTCGGCCCTTGGGGGATATGATAACCCACAAGTATAGGGGATCGCAACAATTTTCGAGGGTAGAGTATTCAACCCAAACTTATTGATTCGACACAAGGGGAGCCAAAGAATACTCTTGAGTATTAGCAGTTGAGTTGTCAATTCAACCACACCTGAAAGACTTAGTATCTGCAGCAAAGTTTTAGTAGCAAAGTAGTATGATAGTAACGGTAGCGGCGGTAACAGTAGCAGTAGTAATTTGTATAGCAAGTGTGACAGCAGTAGCGGTAAAGTAACTTAGCAAGGACAAGTATAGGAAAAGCTCGTAGGCATTGGAACGGTGATGGTAATTATGTTGGGTGACATTCATCATGTAACAGTTATAACATAGGGTGATATGTACCAAGCTCCAGTTCGTCAATGTAATGTAGGCATGTATTCGTATTTAGTCATCGTGCTTATGGAAAAGAACTTGCACGGCATCTTTTGTCCATCCCTCCCGTGGCAGCGGGGTCCTAATGGAAACTAAGGGATATTAAGGTCTCCTTTTAATAGAGAACCGGAACAAAGCATTAGCACATAGTGAATACATGAACTCCTCATACTATGGTCATCTCAGGGAGTGGTTCTGGCTATTGTCACTCTGGGGTTGCCGGGCCATAACACATAGTAGGTGACTACAACTTGCAAGATAGGATCAAGAACACACATATATTGATGAAAACATAATAGGTTCAGATCTGAAATCATGGCACTCGGGCCCTAGTGACAAGCATTAAGCATAGCAAAGTAGTAGCAACATCAATCTTAGAACATAGTGGATACTAGGGATCAAACCCCATCAAAACTAACTCGACTACATGATAGATCTCATCCAACCCATCACAGTCCAGCAAGCCTACGATGAGATTACTCACGAATGATGGAGAGCATCATGGAATTGGCAATGTAGGATGGTTGATGATGACGACGGCGTCGATTTCCCCTCTCCGGAGCCCAGAACGGACTCCAGATCTGCCCTCCCAAGGAAGAACGGGAGGTGGCGGCGGCTCCGTATCATGAAACGCGATGAACTCTTCTCTCCTGATTTTTTCTGGGCGAGAGAGACTATATAGAGTTGGAGTTGGAGGCTGCGGAGCCACGTGGGCCCCACGAGCCTGCCAGGCACGCCCTAGGGGGAGGGCGCCTCCTGGGCTCGTGGGCTCCTGGCTCTGTGTCTTCGGGTAATTCTTGCTCCAGTATTTTTTATATATTCCACAAAAAATCCTCGTAAGTTTCCAGGTCATTCCGAGAACTTTTATTTCTGCACAAAAACAACACCATGGCAATTCTGCTGAAAACAGCGTCAGTCCGGGTTAGTTCCATTCAAATCATGCAAATTAGAGTCCAAAAGAAGGGCAAAAGAGTTTGGAAAAGTAGATACGATGGAGATGTTTCGACTCCCCCAAGCTTAAAGCCTTGCTTGTCCTCAAGCAATTCATTAACAAACTGAAAGAGACAAAAGAAAAACTTTTATGAACTATGTTTGATCTTGTTGTTGTAATTATGTCTAACTCATATTCGGATTTTCAGCAAGATCTTAAGCTAACCACATAAGCAATAACATTTAGGTCTCATGGTGTACTCAGATCAATGGCATAATCAACTAGCAAGCAATAATAATATGTTTCAAACGTCAACACTTCAATCAAAACAATCATGATACAATATGAACAGATGGTATCTCGCTAGCCCTTTCTGAGACCGCAAAACATAAATGCAGAGAACCTTCAAAGACCAACGGCTGACTGAACATTGTAATTCATGGCAAAGAAGATCCAGTCACAGTCATACTCAATATCAATTAATAGAAAAGCATAAAAATGACGGAGGTACTCTCTAATTGGTGCCTTTTATAAGAAGAGGATGACTCAACAGTAATGTAAATAGATAGGCCCTTCGCAGAGGGAAGCATTGATTTGCAGAGGTGCCAGAGCTCAAGCTTTTAAAACAGAGATAAATAATTTTGGGTGACATGCTTTCATTGTCAACACGATGAATCACCACCGATCAATCACACTCCACGACTAGCCGAATCCTCGAGTGTCGTCCATACCAACAACAATCCAGGGGGAGTTTTGTTTGCAATTATATTTTTGATTTGATTTGAGCATGGATCTGGGCATTCCGTTTATCGACCCCTTTCTCGTGAGTGACAGTGAATAAACACGTATCGAGGATAACACGCCTAGCATGGAAGATACTGACCGCCCCTTGTCACCACATGAGAGGTTCAGGCATACAAAACAGATTATTATTTGAAGATTTAGAGAGTGGCACATGCAAATTTACTTGGAACGGTAGGTAGATACCGCATATAGGTAGGTATGGTGGACTCATATGGAACAACTTTGGGTTTATGGAAGTGGATGCACAAGCAGTATTCCCGCTTAGTACAAGTGAAGGCTAGCAAAAGACTAGGAAGCGACCAACTAGAGAGTGACAACAGTCATCAATATGCATTGAAATTAACCAATGTTGAGTGCAAGCATGAGTAGGATATAAATCACCATAAACATGAATATCATAGAGGCTATGTTGATTTTGTTTCAACTACATGCGTGAATATGTGCCAAGTCAAGCCACTTGAATCATTCAAAGGAGGATACGATCCAATCATACTACATCATAATCATTTTGAAATTCATGTTGGCATCCAAGACAAACCATTATAAGCTCCTAGCTAATTAAGCATGGCATCAGAAACTATGATCTCTAAGTTGTCATTGCAAACATGTTTCTCTCATATCAATGTTGAATTAGGAACGATGAGCTAGTCACATTTACAAAAACAAAATAGGTCGATTTCATACCAGCTTTTCTAGGCTCAGTCACTTCATCATATATCGTCATTATTGCCTTTCACTTGCACGACTGAATGATGTGAATAATAATAAGAGTGTTCGTGCATTGGACTAAGCTGGAATCTGCAAGCAAATTCAGAGGAGAAGACAAAGTAATATGGCTCTTTGACGGATAAACAATGATGCATATGAGAGCTACTAATCATTTTAATCATGGTCTTCTACCTTGACCCAAAGAAAAATAAAACTATTTACACGGGAAAGCTCCCAACAAGCAAAAGAAAAAACAGGAAATCTTTTTGGGTTTTTCCTTTTTAATTACCACTAAGCAAGCTGGAAAGTAAACTTACAACTATTTTTTTCTCATTTTTAAACAAACACATGAGAAGAATGCAAGCAGAAGAAATAAACTAGCATGGATGATACAATGGAAAAGTGTGAACACCGACTATCAAATTGAATGTGTGAGCAAGAATATAAAGTCGGTGAGAAACCCGTACTCCCCAAGCTTAGGCTTTTGGCCTAAGTTGGTCTACTCCCAAGGAGGGAAGTAACCGTCTCCGGGGTACTCCGGAGTGTACTAAGGGTGCCACTGCTGGGTGAGCTCCTCTGGCTCCCACTGATAAACTGGCGTCTAGTACTCGCCTGGTGGCTCGAGCATGGGCGCCTCTAGTGGCTCTATGCCCCAATATGCGTAGATGTCTGAGGGCATAATAATGTACCTGCCTAGATGAAGGTTGAACAAAGAAGGAGCACGCAATGTAATAGTCTCACGAGTACCTGGCTAAATACCAAGTTATAAATCATCCTCTTATCATTATCTTTATGAAGAAAATCATGGCGAACCATGCTATCATAATCTAAATATCTCTCAGGAAGAAGCATCTCTTCTTCCTCGCACAGTCTAATAGGTATCTCAAAATGTTTAGCAAGACGGGTAGCATAGATACCTCCATAAAGAGCGCCTTTGGTACGGTTCGTGTTCAACCGTTGAGCCACTGTAGCACCCAAGCTATAAGTTTTATCATTATAAAGAGCTTCATGCAATAGCACAAGATCTGGAGAGCTAAGAGCCCCAGCTTTCCCACGGCCTACCAAACATTTTCCCACGAATAATGAGAGATACCGAAGCACGGAAAAATGTACACTAGCAACTCTAGCGCCAGACACTCCTCTCTCCTCTCCTATAGAAATAGTATCAATGAAAGCCTCCAAGTCCCGTGGACGAGGTTCATGAATATCCCCAACATAAGGTAAATTGCAAACATTGTAGAAATCCTGAAGTGACATGCGTTGGGGGATAACATATAAGTTGAACTCAACCATAGGAGGGCTCTTCCTCGGATAAAAATTAAAGCTTTGCACGAAAGTATTAGTGAGGAGGAGGTATTGTGGACACTTATCTTTGACAAATGCGGTAAGGCCTGCGTTCTCCACCAAGTAATAAAAATCCTCATAAAGACCGGCGGCGTGTAAGAACACATCGTTTGGCCACTCGCATGCTCGAACTTGTGCAACTCGGGGGACCAGATACTTGGGTTTCTTCTTCTCATTTTCTTCTCGAAGAGCCTCTTAGGAACCTCATCATCTTTTCCTTTTTCTTTCTTTGAAAATTTCTGAAATTTTTAGTGACTCAAAATAAAAGTGAACAAGGCTTAACAAAACTCATAACAACTACTCCTACAAGGGCCTAGAGGCCAAATCATGCATCAAAACTACTTGGGACCAACTAAAATTAACATGCAAAGCTCAAGAACAGGTTCACCAAGGCAGCAATAATATGCAATGAATAAAGCACTAGAACAAAAACTAATTGGACCAATGGAGGAATCACATACCAAGGAACAATTCCCCAAAACAGTTTGGTGAATGGGGTTTTGCACAAGGAGATCAAAAAATGCAGCAAAATGAGCAAGAACACGGGTTTGAGCTGTGGAATGATTTTTTGTGGAGGTAGACGAAGGAGATGGGTGCTGGAATAACTGGAGAGGGGCACGTGGGACCCACGAGCCTGCCAGGCGCGCGTCGTGGGCTCGTGGCCCCCTAGTGCATCCCCCTGACTAGTTATCTATCTCAGAAATTTTTAAATATTCCAGAAAAACTCATACTTGAATTTCAGGGCATTTGGAGAACTTTTATTTTCAGGTCACTTTTTTTGAACGGAAAAAGCAAAAAACAGGAAAATAAAGCTATAATTATTATTGTTCTACTAAACAATAGAAAGTAAAAATTGGGAACAGAAGGTTGTGACTTCTAGATTCATCCATCTCATGGTCATCAAAAGAAATTCGTCAATGAGGTTGATCAAGTCTCCTTGACAATCTTTTTTCGAATCACATAAAACCGGAGAATTTTCGAATAATCACTAGGTTACCTCAACGGGGATGTGCATATCCCCAATAAGTATATCCTATTTCATCTTGACAGTAGGAATAGGGCATTCAAAGCTTCCAATAATAATTGATGAAGATTGTTCAATAGCATTGATGCAATGAACTCGATATTGTTTCTTCGGAAAATGCACCGTGTACTTATTACCATTAACATGGAAAGTAACATTGCCTTTGGTGCAATCAATAACAGCCCCTACAGTGTTTTAAAAGGGTCTTCCAAGGATGACCGCCATGGCATCATCCTCGGGAATATCAAGAATAACAAAGTCCGTTAAGATAGTAACGTTCGCAACCACAACAGGCACATCCTCGGAAATGCCGATAGGTAAAGCAGTTGATTTGTCGGCAATTTGCAAAGAAATTTCAGTAGGTGTCAAATTATCCAATTCAAGTCTACGATATGAAGAGAAAGGCATAACACTAACACCGGCTCCAAGATCACATAAAGCAGTTCTAACATAATTTCCTTTAATGGAGCAAGGTATAGTGGGCACTCCGGGATCACCTAGTTTCTTAGGAGTCCCACCCTTAAAAGTGTAATTAGCAAGCATGGTGGAAATATCAACATCAGGTATCTTTCTTTTATTAGTCACAATATATTTCATGTACTTAGCATAAGGAGACATTTTAAGCATATCAGTCAAACGCATTTGCAAAAAGATAGGTCTCATCATTTCAACAAAGCGCTCAAAATCCTTATCATCCTTTTTCTTGGATGGTTTGGGAGGAAAGGGCATGGGTTTCTGAACCCATGGTTCTCTTTCTTTACCATCCTTCCTCGCAATAAAATCATTCCTATCATATCTCTTGTTCTTAGGTTGTGGTTTATCAAGATCAACAGCACGTTAAATCTCCACATCATTATCATTACTAGGTTGAGCATCAACATGAACATCATTATCAATATTGTCACTAGGCTCATGTTCATCACCAGATTGTGTTTCGGCATCAGAAATAGAAACATCATTTGGATTCTCAGGTGTAGCAGCAACAGGTTTACTAGCATGCAAGTTCCTATCATCTTTCTTTTTCTTCCTATTACCAGGATGACTAGGTGCATCAGTATTAACTCCTTGAGAATCTTGTTCAATTGTCTTAGGATGGCCCTCAGAATACAAAGGTTCCTAAGTCATTCTACCACCTCTAGTGACAACTCTAACAGAATTGTCATTCAATTCATTGAGCAAGTCATTTTGAGCCTTAAGTACTTGTTCTACTTGAGAAGTGACCGTAGAAGCATGTTTACCAATAAGCTTAAGATCATTAACATTTCTATCCAGACAAGCACTTATATGATTAATCATACGAGCACTTTGTTGTAGTTGTCTCCTAACATAATCATTAAAACTTTGTTGTTTGGCAACAAAGTTACCAAATTCATCTAAGCATAAGCTAGCAGATTTATCATAAGGAATATCACACATTGAATCTACGAAGAGAATTTACCTCTACTACCTGTGTCGGGTTATCAAGACCATGTATTTCTTCAATAGGTGGTAGATTCTTAACATCTTCAGATTTAATACCTTTCTCTTGCATAGATTTCTTGGCTTCTTGCATATCTTCAGGACTGAGGAATAAAATACCTATTTTCTTTGGAGTTGGCTTCGGAGGTGGTTCGGGAATAGTCCAAGCATTATCATTGCTCAAGATATTATTCAATAGAATTTCAGCTTGTTCCACAGTTCGTTCCCTAAAAACACAACCAGCACAACTATCTAGGTGGTCCCTGATCGTGCAATCTCTGGCGTTAACTAGACGAATGCTTATGGCAACAAACCTTCTCCTACAACAGCACCAGAAGAATGCTGAAAGCACTCCCCAGTAATGAGACTAGAAGAATGTTCTTGATAGCCCACCAGCGCGTGGGTTCGCAGTAGTTTTCGAGGGTAGAGTATTCGACCCAATTTGTTGGTTTGCACGACGGGAGGTGAGAGTATACTCTCAAGTATTAGCAGCTGAATTTGTCAGATTCAACCACACCAGAAAGATTAGTATCTGCAAGCAAAGTAGTAACAACAAAGTAACGAGTAGCGGCAGTGTAACGAGCAATAGCAGTGGCAAGGAACAGCAGTAGTGACAGCGGTAGCAAGTAGCAAAAGTAGCAAGCAACAGTAGTAGCAACAGTAGTAGCGGCAGTAGAGCAAAACAAGTAACAGCAGTAGCAACAGTAGTAGCAGCAGCAGAGCAAGATAAGTAACAGCAGTAGTAGGACAAACTCATAGGCAATGGGTCGGTGATTTGTTTGGATGATATTCATCATGCAACAGCTATAACACGGAGAGATATGTGGCTAGCTCCCGTTCGTCAATGTGATGTAGGCATGCATTTCGTGTGTCGTCATACGTGCTTAGGGAAAAGAACTTGCATGACATCTATTGTCCATCCCTCCTGTGGCAGCGGGGTCCAAAAGGAAACTACGGGATATTAAGGTTCTCCTTTTAATAAAGAACCAGACCAACACATTAGCACTTGGTGAACACATGAACTCCTCAAACTATGGACATCACCGGGAGTGGTTTCGGTTATTGTCACTCCGGGGTTGCCGGATCATAACACATAGTAAGTAACTACAACTTGCAAGATCGGATCTAAAACACACATATATTGGTGACAACATAATAATTTCAGATCTTTAATCATGGCACTCGGGCCCTAGTGACAAGCATTAAGCATGGCAAAGTAGTAGCAACATCAATCTCAGAACATAGTGGATACTAGGGATCAATCCCCGTCAAAACTAACTCGATTACATGATAGATATCATCCTACTCATCACTGCCCAACGAGCCTACGAATAGATTACTCACGAACGACGAAGAGCTTCATGGAATTGGAGAGGGAAGAAGGTTGATGATGACGATGGCGATGATTTCCCCTCTCCGGAGCCCAAGACGGACTCCAGATCTGTCCTCCAGATGATGAACAGGAGGTGGTGGCGCCTCCGTATCGAAAATGCGATGAAAACTTCTCTTTTTTATTTTTTCTGGGATGAAAGGCAACTTATAGAGCTGGACTTGGGGGTGGCAGGTGCGTGTGGGCCCCACAAGCCTGCCCACCGCCACCAGGGGGTGGTGGCGGAGCAGGGGCTTGTGGCCCACTGGCCCACCCCCTGAGGTGGAACTTGGCGCAGATATTTTTGATATTTTCCAAAACTGCTCCCCGTAAATTTTCAGGACGTTTGGAGAACTTTGATTTCTGCACAAATATAACACCAAGGCAATTCTGCTGAAAACAGCGTCAGTCCAGGTTAGTTCCATTCAAATCATGTAAATTATAGTCCAAAACAAGGGAAAAAGAGTTTGGAAAAGTAGATACGTTGGAGACGTATCAGTCCCTAGAAGCATCAGTTAGTCCATTATAAAAGATATAAGGCATTTCATTTTTCTTAAGAGGGTGATCAGGCAAAGCATTAAGTAACTGGACAAGCCTCCCCCAAGCTTGTGGGAGACTCTCTTCTTCAATTTGGACAAAGTTATATATATCCTGCAAGGCATCTTGTTTCTTATGGGCAGGAAAATATTTCTCACAGAAGTAGTATATCATATCCCGGGGACTACGCACACAACCAGGAGGAAGAGAAGTAAACCAAGTTTTAGCATCACCCTTTAGTGAGAAAGTAAACAACTTAAGGATATAGTAATAGCGATTTTTTTCCTCATTAGTGAATAGGGTGGCTATATCATTCAGTTTAGTAAGATGTGCTACAATAGTTTCAGATTCATAACCATGAAAAGGATCAGATTCAACCAAAGTGATTAACTCAGGATCAACAGAGAATTCATAATCCTTATCAGTAACAAAGATGGGTGAAGTAGCAAACTTAGGATCATATTTCATTCTAGCATTTAGATATTTTTCTTTCCACTTGCGTAATAAATTCTCAAGATCATTGCTATCCTTACAAGCAGGAAAGTCTTCAGCTACCTCTCCCTCCATAACATAACCCTTAGGTATATTAGGCAATTCATATCTAGGAGAGCTAGGTCTAACAGGTGTAACAGCAGGTTCCACTTCAATAATTTCATCAGTTTCAGAAGTATCATCAGATTCAGAAATAACTCTAGCAATTTGTGCATCAAGAAATTCACACAGTGGCATATCATTATCAAGCAAAGCATCATGGATAGCATAAGTAGCATCATCAAGCACAGACAACATATCAGAATTACTAGTAGGTGATGGCGTCGCAAATTTACTCATAACTGAAGGTGAATCAGGTCCAGAGCTAGATGGCACTTCCTTACATGTCCTCGTAGTTTAGGGCAAGACTTTAGTTTTTGGATCTCTTGGATTCCTCATAGTGATCAATAGATATAAATCCCAATTGACTCAGAGAATAGAGCTATGCTCCCCAGCAACGGTGCCAAAAAAGGTCTTGATAACCCACAAGTATAGGGGATCGCAACAGTTTTCGAGGGTAGAGTATTCAACCCAAATTTATTGATTCGACACAAGGGAAGCCAAAGAATACTCTCGAGTATTAGCAGTTGAGTTGTCAATTCAACCACAACTGAAAGACTTAGTATCTGCAGCAAAGTTTTAGTAGCAAAGTAGTATGATAGTAACGGTAGCGGCGGTAACAGTAGGAGTAGTAATTTGTATAGAAAGTGTGACAGCAGTAGCGGTAAAGTAACTTAGCAAGGACTAGTATAGGAAAAGCTCATAGGCATTGGATCGGTGATGGATAATTATGTCGGATGACATTCATCATGTAAGAGTTATAACATAGGGTGATATGTAACTAGCTCCTGTTCGTCAATGTAATGTAGGCATGTATTCCGTATTTAGTCATACGTGCTTATGGAAAAGAACTTGCATGACATGTTTTGTCCATCCCTCCCGTGGCAGTGGGGTCCTAATGGAAACTAAGGGATATTAAGGTCTCCTTTTAATAGAGGACCGAAACAAAGCATCAGCACATAGTGAATACATGAACTCCTCATACTATGGTCATCTCCGGGAGTGGTTCCGGCTATTGTCACTCCCGGGTTGCCGGGTCATAACACATAGTAGGTGACTACAACTTGCAAGATAGGATCAAGAACACACATATATATATATATATGAAAACATAATAGGTTCAGATCTGGAATCATGGCACTCGGGCCATAGTGACAAGCATTAAGCATAGCCAAGTAGTAGCAACATCAATCTTAGAACATAGTGGATACTAGGGATCAAACCCCATCAAAACTAACTCGATTACATGATACATCTCATCCAACCCATCACTGTCCAGCAAGCCTATGATGAGATTACTCACGAACGACGGAGAGCATCATGGAATTAGCGATGGAGGATGGTTGATGATCACGAGGGCGTCGATTTCCCCTCTCCGAAGCCCAGAACAGACTCCAGATCTGCCCTCCCGAGGAAGAATAGAAGGTGGCAGCGGCTCCGTATCGCGAAACGCAATGAACAATTCTCTCCTAATTTTTTCTGGGTGAGAGAGACCATATAGAGTTGGAGTTGGAGGCTGCGGAGCCACGTGGGCCCCACGAGCCTGCCAGACACACCCTAGGGGGCGCGCCTCGTGGGCTCGTGGGCCCCTGGCTCTGTGTCTTCGGGTAATTCTTGCGCCAGTATTTTTTATATATTCCACAAAAAATCCAAGAACTTTTATTTCTGCACAAAAACAACACCATGGCAATTCTGCTGAAAACAGCGTCAGTCCGGGTTAGTTCCATTCAAATCATGCAAATTAGAGTCCAAAACAAGGGCAAAAGAGTTTGGAAAAGTAGATATGATGGAGACGTATCAGGCTACAGGTTGAAGCTTTCTCCAGGTTATTAAACAAGACCCAACTCATCTTCAAGAAGATGACCCGGCCTTTGGGGGCTACAGGTTGAAGCTTTCTCCAGGTTATTAAACAAGACTCGACTCATCTTCAAGAAGATGACCCGTCCCTTGGGGGCTACAGGTTCAAGCTTTTAATGATTATTGCACAAGATCCGGCTCATCTTCAAGAAGATGACCCGACCCTTGGGGCTAAAGGAGGATACTAAAAGAGGATATATAAGACAGATTGTTCCGTACATACCTCGTATCTTCTCTTCATCATACTTACTAAACCGGCTTTGAAATCTCGGCTCGACGCGAGGCGGTTCAAGTATCCTGTGTGAAGATCTTCGAAGTTTAACTTCTCGATGTTGGGAAGGTCAAGTATAGATTTTTCCTGCCGTCATCTTTGTGGAGACGTCTCTGGCGGTGTGCTTTGCCAACACATTGCGGACAGGGGTTGTATGACCCGTCCCAATGATAATGACAGCATCATCTTCGGGTAAAGCACCTTTGGCTGACTTCATGGGACTTGGCGTCTTGAGATTCTCTTTGTGACTCGGCTCCACCACCTTACTATCAGTTCTGTATGGAGTAACTTGGGCATCAGGGATATTATTTGTGGTGGCGCCTTCAGGAGGATAAGCATAAGCCCCAATATCTTCATCCGGAATATCAGGGACAGGAATATCTACCTCATCCATTCCAGGCTTGTCAATGTTTAGAGTTGACCCGCCCATTTTCCGTTTCTTAGCTTGAGCTCTACAAAGATGAAAGGTCAAGACATACTTAAATTGAACATCATAAGGAAAAATACATACATCAATTGATGTCATACCCTGGGAGATGGACAAGAGGGGGTAGTTTGGAAGATGTTGAGTCGCCAGATGAAGGAGGAGACACCTGTTATAGTTACAGGGTTTCATGAATGTAGGCAAAGGTTGTCAATAAAACTTGACAGGAAATAAGAAAGTACCTCAGTTCGACGTTTGCGGTCGAATGTTTTTTCAGGTAAACCCGCCATAAGATCACCCGAAGAGCTATGGCTGTGGCGTTTTGGAGTATATAAAGACTTTTTGAAAAGGAAGTTAGGATCCAAGTGAGCATCTGGGTGACTCATAGGGACTTTCCTACAAACCCACCTTTGAGGTCTTTCCAAGGAAATACTTGAGTCGGAAGAAATGGAAATTACCTCAGCCTTTTCAGCATCACTTTCCCCGTCTTCTCCCTGGTAGTTAAAATACATGGTTAGAACAGGTCTATGATGCCTTAACGGGACGGTCCAGGTACTTACCTCACACACGTCTTCAGCATGTGGCGACTCGCCCACGACGGATGACTCGACCGTGCCGGCTTTGCTTTTCTTCTTCTTGGCAAGGTTCTTCACTCTTTTTACTGGTGGCTTGACGACCTTACGCTTCCAGAAGGGTGCATTTTTCTGTAAAAAAAGGCAAGTTAGTTCTACCAAGGAACATAAGAAGGCATCAAATCAAATGGATGCGAGGTAAAATTATCTACCTCAGGAGCAGGGTTGGCACAACAGAACGGCTTTAGACCAATTTTGGAACAAGCCTCTTTGGTTTCACCACATAGCTTTTTCACAAGACTGTTCATTTCTTCAGTGTCAAGCATGATATTCGTGAGACGTTGAGCATTGTTCAAATTACCATCATACTGACACATCAGACCCTCACGACGGCTCAGAGGCATGATCCGCCATTCAATCCAACAGCGGATCAAGTCGACGCCGGTCGAACCATTAGCGTTTAGAGCCCTCAGCCGAGGCCAAATAGATTTGTGGGCGCCTTGTTCTTCTGAAGTTAGAGGTTCAGGGAGTTGAAAGTCCATTGGAAGGCGATCTTCTCTGTAACATGGTAGGGGATTCTCGTGATCTGGAGCGGTGTACTTGTAGTAGAACCAGGTTTTTCCCCAACCTTTAGGATGTGTGGTCAAGGCGGTAGAAGGGAAGCCAGTTTCACGACGCCTCTGGATGGTAACTCCGCCAAGCTCCAAGCTAGGACCATCAGCACATTTTGTTTGGCGATTTAAATAGAAAAATTCCCTAAACACAGAAATGGTGGGTTCTATTTACAAATATGCTTCACAATAAACCTGGAATTCGCATAGGTTAATGATTGAACTGGGACCTAAATCTTGGGGGTGGAGATGGAAAAGGTTGAGGGCGTCTCAAAAGAACTTTGAGTCGGGGGGCGAGAAGCCTCGTTCTAAGTGGTCTACAAAGACTACTACTTCCCCTTCAATGGGTTGAGGTCGAGCTTCTTTGGTAGGAGCCCTTAATCCAATCACCTCTTTAGGAAGCAAGATTTCCATGGACACAAAACGTTGTAAGGCGACTTCGTCAATATCAGAGGGTAACCAGTCGCAATTTGATGGTTTTGACATAATGTCCTAAGCTGGAAAAAGGTTAGTTGCATAGATATAAATGGCGGGTTACTCTAAAATGACTACCAAGAGGGGACATTGCAATGTTCTAAGTCGCCTAAGAATGGGAAGGTGCATGATAATGGCGGGTCATGAAAAAGACTAAACTGACGTCATATTAAGTCGCCGCAAGGTCGAGAAGGACCACAGACGATTGAATTTTGCTAAGTGTTGGAAGAACAGTTTTTTATCAAAACTACAGAACAGTTTGGATCTACAAGCAGTGGAGAAAAAAAAGTAAATGGATGAAATAAAAATAGCGAAGAAAAGCAGCGACAGCAACTAAAGGGTGACGGATTTACATGCAGAGATATCAGTTAAGTCTTTGCTAGGTTCATCCCGCATTCATTTCCACTACTCGTCAAGGGAGTTTCGTTGTGTTTAAAGGAGTACATCAACTAGCACTACTAATCTAGGTATGATGAACCCTAGAGGAGCTCCGGCGAACTACGGCACACGATTTGAGTAAATCTATACAAGGAGATGAAGGCGTACCTGACGGCGGCGACTGGCGGAGGAAAAAGACCAAAGTTGGGAGCAGAGATGAGTGAAGAAGGAATCCGTGCTTCGGAGGGGATCGCTGGAGAAGATGCAGCGGCGGTTCGTCACGGGTCGAGCAGCTCGAGGAGGAAGAAGATGAGCTAAGGTAAAAAGTGACAAGATTCCTCGTCGTTATTTAAGGACCAAAGGGGGAAATGTAAACGGCAGGCGCGGGAAACAAGGAGACGCTGTAAATCTGGAGTTGATGGCGCCTCGATTTCAGGGTTGTACGATAAGAACGAAAGGAGCCGTTGGGTGACGTCATGAAGATTCCTATAATTTCGGAGTAAGTGACATCATCATTCCATGTGGCGGAAACTTGAAGAAATTTCATAAGCCGACAATGTTTCCGTTGGAAGTAAGATGGCGATTTAAGTGAGCTGCCAAGAGTTAAGAAGAGATCTATTGACGTAAATAAATTCATGTCAATCTGGGGACTAATGTTGGGGATATTATCTCGTTGTAAGACCCGCCCTATGGGCCGGGTCAGGATAATGACGGCTCTATCCCTATGGTCAAGATGGGCCGTTATTAAAGAAGCAGAAGGCGCCAGATGAGACGGTTGGCCCAAGAAGCAACAAAGGCGACTTGCAGTCCATGTAAGGAAAGAGACATCGCGAGTTTCCTTGCGTGGGAGACAAGGCGAGTTAGAGATATACCGGATTACAAATTGTAATCAGAGTTGGACTCTTGTAAGACCTAGAGCCTCGACCTGTATATAAAGGCGAGTTTCTAGGGAAGATAGGGTTAAGTTAACATCAATCGAGAGCTAGGTCATGCGAATCCGCAACCTTGTAATCGATTCCCACATCAATATACACAAAGCAGGACGTAGGCTTTTACCTCAATCTGAGGGGACGAACCTGGGTAAACTCGCCTCCCGTTTCCCGATCAACCCCTTTGAGTCGCCACATAACTGCGATCGCCTCATCACTAAGTCCTTTCACGAGGACATCTGCCGTGACAAAACCATGATACATACCACGGAAGGTTTAAGTAGTCGTTCCAAGAAGGTATTTTTGGGCATAGGGTCACGCTTGGCGCCCATGCACGCGAGGATATTGGCAACCTTATTATTGTCTCCAGAGACATGGTGGATTTCCACGCCTTTGAACCAAGCTGATATTTTGAGGACAACATTCCTATAAGATGCCATCTTCGGACTTTTGGCATCAAAATCGCAATTGATTTGAGAGATGGCGAGGTTCAAGTCCCCTCGCTCCTCCAGCCTTTGTATACCCATCGAGGTTGCCATCCTTAAACCATGCAGCAGAGCTTCATATTCGTCTGTGTTATTAGAATCAGTATACATGATTTGCAACATGTATCAAATATTGTCGCATGTGGGGGATGTAAGTATGACACCAGCCCCCAGGCCAGCAACCGTCTTGGAGCCGTAAAATTACATCGTCCAATGGGAATATGTGTTATACTTTTCAAGGATTTCGTCTTCTATCCATTCGGCTAGAAAGTCAGCCAACACCCTGAGATTTAATAACTCGGCGTGGCTTGTATATGATTTCAAACGGTAATAATTTTATGGCCCATTTAACTATCTGTCCGGTGGCATCCTTGTTGTTGATTATGTCCGTCAAGGGTACCTCAGATGCTACCATTATCGAACAATCTTGAAAGTAGTGTTAGAGGTTGTGATATGTGTAGGATCAAAAGTATGTCTAGAGGGGGGTGATTAGACTACTTGACAAGATAAAAACATACCCTTTCTCAATTTTAGTTGAGGGGCAGTTTTGGCAGTGAAGGCAAGTCAAGTACACCCTACACATGCAGTTCTAAGAGTGTAGCAGCGGAAAGTAAGACATGCAAGTGTAAAGTAAAGGAGTAAGTTAGGGAGATCAAATGCATGAGGTTGACACAGCGATTTTTGGAATGGTTCTGATAGGTGGCGCTATCGTACGTCCATGTTAGTGGTGACTTCAACCCACGGAGGTATCGACTTCAAGAGTCCATGAAGGACTCCACCCACAAAAGGGTCCACGTAGAAGCGGCCTTGTCTATCCCACCACGGCTTCCGTCCATGAAGGACTAGCATTACTCATGGTAGATCTTCACGAAGTAGGTGATCTCCTTGCCCTTACAAACATCTTGGTTCAACTCCACAACACGAAGTAGGGGCTCCTAGGCGACACCTAACTAATCTAGGAGGCACCACCCTCCAAAAGGTATTAGATGGGGTAGAACAGTGAAATCCTTGCTCTTGTGCTTCTAAAGATAGTCTCCTCAACAAAAAACACTCTCTCACAGAGTAGGCATGGTTAGGAGAGATTGATTTGTTGGAAAGCAACTTGGGGAGGCTATAGATCAAGTTTCAAATGATTGGAATGGAATATCTTGGTCTCAACACATGAGTAGGTGGCTCTCTCTTAGAAAAATGAATCTCGCGATGAAGTGTGTGTTCTGAGTGCTTATCCCATGAATGAGAGGTAGGTGAAGGGGTATATATAGACAGCACACAAAATTCAACCGTTACACCTAAAGTGGCAAACTCGGTGACACAGAAGTCATCAACTTGGTGGTACCGACTTTCACTAAAGGCAGCAACTTTTGAATCTCGGTGGAATCGATATACGCAACTCGGTGGCACCGAAAAGGTGGCCAATGGTTAGATGACCAAACTCCGTGACGCCGATACTCAAACTCAGAAATGCCGATTTTGTGTACCGAGGCAACATAAAGTTGGTCACTGAATCTCGGTAGCACCGACATGGTTTCGGTTGCACCGATTTGGTGGGAATGGCTAGGGTTCTGTCTGAGACCAGACTCGGTGAAACCGAAATGGGAAAGTTGGTGGCACTGATTTTGAGTGTGTGGTTTTGGATAGAATGGTTATGTAGGAAAAAATGACTGAGTATTTTGGTGGCTAACTTTGAGCACTTGAGCAACCTGTTCATTTTAGTACCTCACCCCCTTTTAATAGTATTGGATTTCCTATGGACTCAAAAGTGATTTCTCAAAAATATAAAACGAAGAGTCTTCTAGCTTGAAGCTTGGGCCAATCCTATTCCTTCCTTGCATCAAGGAGCATATCCACATAAGCCTTTAGCCAAAGCATCTTTTGAACTTTTGTGAAATATACTTGGATAATCATATTAGTCCAATGATGCATATGTTGTGATCAATTATCAAAACCACCCTAGGGAGCAATTGTTCTTTCAATCTCCCCTTTTTCGTAATTGATGACAACATATAGATCAAAGCTTGGACAAACGATATAATCAATGATTAGCATCAACGCTTTGAGAGGTATGTGAAAAGCAAGAGCTCCCCATAAATTTGTGCATTATTTAAAAGTTTCGTTTGAATGCAAATGCACAATAAATTAGGATCATGAGTCACTCTTCCATGTCACATACATCTTGGTGGTGCGCATAAAACGTAAGAATGAATAGTAATGCACATGAAACCAATAAGATAAGTGAATGATCATCAGAAAGATATCTAAAACATAATAGTGTAGCATCAATCAAGCAAAGCGTATGATCAAACACAGGTAACTGGATAAAGTCATCCAAAAGATCAAAGTTTTTTAAAAGCAAATCAGAGCAAATAAAGTTAAAAACTCTCTCTCTCTCTTGAAGCCCTATGATCGATACATTTCTCCCCCTTTGGCAACAAGTTACCAAAAAGTTCAAAAGTATAGAGCTAATTGTCTCTCTGGGCAGCTCATGACGGAGTCGACATGAGAGCATCCACAAAGGCTTATGTTGAATGCCTTACTGCTGGAGGAGTGGATACTGGAGGTGCTTTGGCTAGAGCTAGAGCCGAAGGTGCAGATGCTTTAGCTGATGAAGTATGTCTTGTCTACGAAGCAGGTACATCAGCTGACCTAGGCCTGGTGCTGAACTGAGTTGTAGTGCGAGGAGGCGAATCTTCATCATCATCGTCATCGTCATCATCATCATCATCATCATCTGAGCGTGCAATTTGCACTAAGTCAACTTCATGTTGAAGTTGTTTCACTATAGTGGTCAATTTCGTAACCTTCACATCCATGTCATGAAACTTTGTTTCCACGACCCGCTCTAGGCTTTTCTGATTTTGCAGAATCTCGGCAGCTGCAGGAATGTCCTTTGTAGTCTTCTTATGAGCTACAACCTTCTTAGCCTTAGAAGGAGGCTTAGGAGCATATTTCCTAGGCATGGCATCCGCCATGAGCTTCTTCTTCTTAGGAGGAGGAGGGGCATCAGATGGGACTTTATCTTCTCCAGCAGCATCTTCTCGGTCCTCCTACATGGAGGTTTGTCTCCCAACAACATGAATTACCCTCTTCCTGGCTCTCTTTGCACCAGCCTTCTTAGGAGGATTGTCAAGGGAAAGTGTTGTCCTTTTCCTTTCAGATCCTGGTGCCCTAAGATCAGCACGCTTAGCATACTCCTTCCTGGCAGTCTTCTTAGGAGCCTTTGGAGGAGCTGAAGTTTCCTCTGGCACAAAATCTGAGTCCTCTTCATCTGAATTAAGCTTCATTCTCTCCCTAGTGGCTACCTTGGACAAGCCATGGGAGTTGTAAGATCCAGGGTCAGAGTCTGTCTTCTCGGGACTTGTGCGTGAGTCCATCTCAACACTGTTTTCTCTCGAATCATTCTGGCAATCCTCAGATCCTCACATCTTGGTAGATAAGAAACAACTCAGCAGCAAACTAGCAACCAGTAACCCTATGAAATAGATATAGGGGAGCAGAAGGGTTCGGCATCACAAAACACAAAGGAAATTTTCAAGATTTGAATTCAGAAACTTAGGGTATGATCTTCTCCAGAATATAAATCGGTAGCACTGGGTTGGCCATTTCGGAGTCACCAAGAAGTTCTACTCGAATAATAGAGACTTGGCAGTCTTTTTCTGTGTCACCGAAAAGAACTGCTCGGTCTCACCAAGTTACTTCTCAGGAACCCTAAAACTCAAATCGGTGGAACCGATTTTGCCAACTCGGTCTCACCAAGTTTCATGCTGCACGGGATCAGATCCTAAATTCCATCATTCTCTATGCTACAATATTTTCTGGTGGAGAGGAGGGTTTGCACATTGTGGCTTGTAGATAAAAATTCTAATGTGCATGAGATCGATCAAAGGAGCGCAAGAGAAAAGCGGATCCATACCCTAACTTGGTGGCGGTCCAACTACGACAGTGAAGGTGGTGAAGATTCCATCGACAACGGTGAATCCCAATGGCGGAGGTGCTCGGGGAGGCAAAGGCCAGGACAAGGGTACTTTGGGGCAGCTTAGGGTTTTGGGAACGAGACGTTTGAGGAGGTAGTTTCAAAGCGTCTAGTCCATGAAGCTATATACCCGTCGTTGTGAGTGTCATCAAGATTACAAAATCGGTGTCACCGAGTTCCTCTGCTGTCAGCTGACAAGGAAACTCGGTGTAACCAAGTTGGTGATTTTGGTGGTACCGAGATGGAAAACCCAGCTCAACTTTGGAAATTCGGTGGAACCGAGTCTATGGGGTTGGTTTCACCGAGATTCAGAAATAGGTTTTGGAAGGCAGCTTTTGACGATACAGAACTCCGAATGCTCCTTCACATAGAGGGATCGCCAAGTGCTTGTTCAAGTTTTGTGATGAAGCATGAATAGAACTTGAGATGAGAAAGCATAGATAGCTAGAGGAGGGTCCTAGACATTCTTGTCCCTCCAGTTGGCAAAATATAAATCAAGAGCCAAATAACAACAATTGGATGTCCTCGAATGAGCAATAGTATGCAGACCAACATGCTCACACAATAAGATGATAGATAAAATATGGTGAACATGCACAAACATCCTAGCATCTATCAAGCACTTGGGCGATGACAAAGTCGTCTATATATGAGTATATTGACTTAGGAGCCAAGTAAGAATACTTGATCACAGGTCATACTCATCGTTAAGCACAAGTGGTGTTACCACTTTTACATAAGCATTAATGTGTTCATATCCTTAGGAGATGCTTATACTCAAGATTTAGAGTAAAGCTCCCCCTTGATATTACATCCCCCTAAGAGGGATAAACTAACCTTGGATTTTTATCATAGAAGACTTCAAGTAGGTGAAGTAGTGGTGGATGCTCAATTTTGATGAAGATCGTCTTGAGTTGGGAGCAATCCTTGTTATTTCTTACTCTTCTCAGCTACATGGATTAGTCCCAAAGCACGAGGAACATATGCAAAAATATCTATGGACATGGAGTTAAACACAAATGGGATGATGTCCAAGGATGCACTAATTACCTTGTTGCTTGCTTACCTTTGAGGGAATGTGTGACTCCCTGAACTAATACATATGGTTGAGGTTGATTGCATATAGTTCTTGCCAAAATGAATGAGAGTGAATTTCATTGGTGAAGTGACCCCTCAAGAACTTTCTAGTTCTTCCCCTTGGGAATCCACATCAACTTGATGGGAATCCTTGGAGTTGTGGTAGAACTAGATGAGGTAGTTCTAGTAGTGTCCTTGGGAATCCACTTGACCTTGACTTGGGGTTCCTCTTCAAATAATTCAATGTTTTATTGAAGCTTTTCCTTGCCCTTGTGGTCCTGTGGTAGAAGGTCATCTTGTGATCTTGTTCCCTTGTGATGAGTACGATCATACTTCTCCTCTTGAGGAACAAACTTAGAAATGGGATACGGAGCTTCTTCCCAATCATCTCCATTGATATTGAAGTAGCCAACACCTTGTTTTTTTCGATGTCCTACTTGCTTGCGCACAATTTCCTCAAATTGCTTACTACTGGCAAGACTCTTGAAGACACCTCTTTCTATAATCCCTTTCAATAAATTGTTTTCTTTCTCAAGTGTAACTTGGCTAAGAGAATCATTAGTGGAATCAAGAGAGCTACTATCAACAACCTCATTATATTTAGCTTTAGCATTGTTGTTACTAGATGAAGAAACGTTCTTGCCTTTGTTACTAGTGTTCTTAGGTTTAACTTGTGGAACAAAACTAGAGAATAGTAATCATTTGGCTAGTTAAGAAGAACTCTTCTTTCGAAGATCATCATTGATCGCTTTTAGGAACTCATGCTCTTGCTCCAAATTGAGCTTATCAAAGCATAGCTTCTCATGGGTTCTTGCAAGCTCTATATGATCTTCTAGAGTAGTTTCATGAGCTAACTTAAGAGTGTTTAATTCTTGAGTAAGTCATTCAATCTCTTTCTTATCATCATTCGATTTCTCTTGGCTAGAATGATAATTAGCAAGTTAATTTTCAGTGCAATCACTAGTTTTATCAAAGAGCAAGCCATCTTCTCCTAACAAGTCATCTTCTCCTAACAAGTCATCCTCATCACTATTGAAATCAAGATACTCAGGGTGTGATACCTTGGGTCCTTTAGCCATGAAGCAGTTTCCGAATCCTACATTTGGTGGATCACATAAGTCGTAGGAGTTGGAGGAAACAAGTGCAATGCCGGAAACACCTTCATCTTGACTATAGTCGTAGTTGCAGTGGTAGCTTCTCTCGGATTGGTTGTCAAACGCGGAGCTCAAAACCCTTTAACCAACATGAGCTTGATGTCTTCTTCTTGAGCTGCTCATGGTGTATTTGTCCTTCTTCTCTGTTTCCTTGCCTCTCCGTGAGTGTCTTTGTTCATAACAATCTTGTCTACTCCTTCTCTCTCTGCGAGGTGATTCATCTCTTGAGCTTCGTCTTCGAGGTGACTCTTCTCTTCGTTTGTAGGGAGCTGAGCACTCATTGGAGTAGTTTCCGGGCTTCCCATAGTTGTAGCAGTTTCGTTCATGACTGGACAAGCGCTTCTCATCATGTCTTGAGCTTGAGCTTCTCTCGTTGCCTCTACTCTTATATAACTTGTTGAATTTTCTTACCATGAGGCTTATCTCTTCATCAGTGACAAGATTGCATTTTGAAGTAGAGGGAGCACCACATGAAGCTTTGTAAGCACCGCTTGACTTGTTGTGCAGCTTACCTTTGTCCTTGAGTGACATCTCATGAGCAACAATCCTACCAATGATTTCAGTTGGCTTGAGATCTTTGTAGTTTGGCATCATTTGAATCAATGTGCACACAGTGTCATACTTTCCATCGGGAATCTAAGTATCTTCTTGATGATGAATTTGTCGATCATCTCTTCCCTTCCTAAGCCGGAAATCTCATTGGTGATGAGAGCTAGCCTAGAGTACATTTCAGCGACACCTTCACCATCCCTCATCTTGAACTTGTCAAGCTAACTTTGAAGCACATCCAACTTAGATTCTTTGACAGAATCAGTACCTTTGTGCATATCGATCAAGGTATCCCAAATTTCTTTGCATTCTCAAGGCGGTTGATTCTGTTGAATTCTTTGGGGCATAAAAAGTTGAAGATGATGTCACAGGCTTGTGCATTGAGTTGCAACATCTTCAGTTCATCGGTTGTCGCATCATGATCCGGTTCATGCCCTTCTCCGAAGAAATCACCTTGTACACCAACACAGATAGCAACCCATACGCGAGGATTAAAACCAAGAATATGCATTTTCATCTTATGCTTCCAACTAGCAAAAATTGTGCCATCGAAGTATGGACCTCTACGGTGATAATTTCCCTCCGTATATGTCATACTCTCCTAGGTTGTGAAACCAGTGCAATGGAGACCAAAGCTATGATACCACTTGTAGGATCGAAAGTATGTCTAGAGGGGGGTTATTAGACTACTTGACAAGATAAAAACTTAGTCGTTTCCCAATTTTAGTTGAGGGGTAGTTTTGGCAGTTAAGGCAAGTCAAGTACATCCTACACATGCAGTTCTAAGCGTGTAGTAGCGGATAGTGAAACATGCAAGTGTAAAGTAAAGGAGTAAGGTAGGGATATCAAACGCATGAGGTTGACATGGAAATTTTTGGCATGGTTCCGATAGGTGGCGCTATCATACGTCCATTTTAGTGGGGACTTCAACCCATGGAGGGTAACGACTGCGAGAGTCCACGGAGGGCTCCACCCACGAAGGGTCCACGAAGAAGCAGCCTTGTCTATCCCACCACGGCTTCCGCCCACGAAGGACTAGCCTTACTCGCGGTAGATCTTCACGAAGTAGGCGATCTCCTTGACCTTACAAGCATCTTGGTTCAACTCCACAACATGAAGTAGGAGGCTCCCAAGTGACACCTAACCAATCTAGGAGGCACCACCCTCCAAAAGGTTATAGATGGGGTGGTACAATGAACTCCTTACTCTTGTGCTTCTAAAGATAGTCTCCTCAACACAAAATCATTCTCTCACAGAATAGGCATGGGTAGGAGAGATTGATTTGGTGGAAAGCAACTTGGGGAGGCTAGAGATCAAGTTTCAAATGTTTGGAATGGAATATCTTGGTCTCAACACATGAATAGGTGGCTCTCTCTTAGAAAAATGAATTTGGCAATAAAGTGTGTGTTCTGAGTGCTTCTCCCATGAATGAGAGGTGGGTGAAGGGGTATATATAGGTAGCACACAAAGTCCAACCGTTACACCTAAAGTGGCAAGCTCAATGACACCAAAGTCATCAACTCGGTGGTACCGACTTCCACTAAAGGCAACAACTTTTTAATTTCGGTGGAACCGATATACGAAACTCGGTGGCACTGAAAAAGTGGCTAACGGTCAAATGACCAAACTCAGTGACACCGATACTCAAACTCGGAAATTCCTATTTTGTGTACCGAGGCAACATAAAGTTGGTCACCCGAACTCGGTAGCACCGACATGGTTTCATTGCACCGATTTGGTGGGAATGGCTAGGGTTATGTCTGAGATCAAACTCGATGAATCCGAAATGGGAAAGTTGGTGGCACCAATTTTGAGTGTGTGGTTTTGGACAGAATGGTTATGTGGGAAAAATGACTGAGTATTTTGCTGGCTAACTTTGAGCACTTGAGCAACCTGTTCATTTTAATACCTCACCCCCTTTTAATAGTATTGGATTTCCTATGGACTCAAAAGTGATTTCTCACAAATATATAATGAAGAGTCTTCTAGCTTGAAGCTTGGTCCAGTCCTATTCCTTCCTTGCATCAAGGGGCATCTCCACATAAGCTTTAGCCAAAGCATCTTTTGAACTTTTGGGAAATATACTTGGATAAACATATTAGTCCAATCATGTATTTGTTGTGATCAATTATCGAAACCACCCTAGGGAGAAATTGTGCTTTCAAGATGCCATGAAGACTGTAGAGGCTACCTTTTGGTAGTGAAGGTAGCGAGTCTTGCATGGGGTGAGGACTTCAGACAGATAATAAATTGGTTTTTGTACCCATAATTTGTGGCCTGCCTCCTCTCGTTCAACCACAAGTACTGCGCTGACAACCTGATTTGTGGCCTAGATGTATAATAGCATTGGTTCCCCCGTTGTAGGTGTTGTCAGTATTGGATTGCTGGCTAGCAATGTTTTAGTTTCTTCCAGGGCTGTTGTTGTCTCTTCTGACCACTCGAATTTGTTGGCTCGCTTGAGCAGGCGATAGAGCGGTAGTGCCTTTTCATCGAGACAGGAGATAAAATGTCTTAACGTCGCCACACAACCTGCCAATTTTTGAACATGTTTCACCTCCGTCGGGATCACCAATTGGGATAGAGATTGATTTTTTTTTGCCGGACTGGCCTCTATTCCCCTATGGGAGATGATGAAATCGAGTCGTTTACCTACGGGTACATCAAATACACACTTCTCTCGGTTGAGTCATATGTCATATTGTCGGAGATTGTCGGAGTCGTTGATAACCCACAAGTATAGGGGACCGCAACAGTTTTCGAGGGTAGAGTATTCAACCCAAATTTATTGATTCGACTGAAGGGGAAGCCAAAGAATATTCTCAAGTATTAGCAGCTGAGTTGTCAATTCAACCACACCTGAAAGGTTTAGTGTCTATAGCAAAGTATCAGTAGCAAAGTAGGGTGATAGCAGCAGTAGCAACAGTAACCAATAGCAACAGAGTAACGTAGCATGGGCCAGTAGTAAAAGACTCGTAGGCATTGGATCGGTGATGGATGATTATGCCGGATGTGATTCATCATGCAACAGTTATAACATGGAGAGATAAGTAACTAGCTCCAGTTCGTCAATCTAATGTAGGCATGTATTCCGTATGTAGTCATACGTGCTTAGGGAAAAGAACTTGCATGACATCTATTGTCCATCCCTCCCACGGCAAAGGGGTCCTAATGGAAACTACGGGATATTAAGGTTCTCCTTTTAATAAAGAACCGGACCAACGCATTAACACTTGGTGAATACATGAACTCCTCATACTATGGTCATCTCCGGGAGTGGTTCCCGCTATTGTCACTCCGGGGTTGCCGGGTCATAACACATAGTAGGTGACTACAACTTGCAAGATAGGATCTAAAACACACATATATTGGCGACAACATTATAGGTTCAGATCTAAAATCATGGCACTCGGGCCCTAGTGACAAGCATTAAGCATGGCAAAGTAGTAGCAACATCAATCTCAGAACATAGTGGATACTAGGGATCAATCCCCATCAAAACTAACTCGATTACATGATAGATCTCATCCAACCCATCACCGTCTAGCAAGCCTACAATGATATTACTCACGAAGGGTGAAGAGCATCATGGAATTGGCGATGAAGGAAGGTTGATGATGACGATGGCGACGATTTTCCCTCTCCGGAGCCCGGAACGGACTCCAGATAAAGAACAGGAGGTGGCGGCGCCTCCGTATCATAAAACGCAATGAACTCTTCTCCTTGATTTTTTTCCAAGCGAGAGGGACTAAATAGAGCTGAGATTGGAGGCGGTGGAGCGTCGTGGGCTCCATAAGCCTGTCAGGCGCGACCAGGGGGGCCCGCGCCTAGTGGGCTTGTGGGCTCCACTCTCCACATCCTTCGCTCATTCTTGCGCCAGTATTTTTCATAAATTCCAGAAAAATTCTCCATAAATTTTCTGGTCATTCAGAGAACTTTTATTTCTGCGCAAAAACAACACCATGGCAATTCTGCTGAAAACAGCGTTAGTCCGGGTTAGTTCCATTCAAATCATGCAAATTAGAGTCCAACACAACGGCAAAAGAGTTTGAAAAAGTAGATACAATGGAGACGTATCAACTTCCCCAAGGTTAAAGCCTTGCTTGTCCTCAAGCAATTCAGTTGACAAACAGAAAGAGACGAAAGAAAAACTTTGACGAACTCTGTTTGATCTTGTTGTTGCAACTATGTCTAACTCATATCGAGAGTTTTAGCAAGATCACTTTGGGGACCCCGACTTACTAGTCGAGAATCGCCGTGCTCAGTGATCCCAGAGATCAATGCTCACCGAACACAGATACCGAATAAAAGAGTCTTACATCCATACATACCGTTTGATACAATAAATGACCACTTCGAACGAGTCTTACATATATAGGGCCTTAAAGGCCTACACTTGAAACTGAACCAATAGCGGAATTATTGGTTGAAAACGTGAACCCATGCCATCAGCCTTAACCTACAGGCATTCTGACTGGGAAGCGTCCCAGCTCGCAAGAACGTCACTGAGTTAATCTTCACCATATCCTGTTCTTTCATACCTGGTCAATGAAATAACCAGTGGCAAGCCAATGAGTACTTTGAATGTACTCGCAAACAGCCCATGATATGAACATTGAAAGTGAAGGGTAAGAATATCATGCATCATTAGTGTAACTCATCTGGGTGGAATGATCGTGAATATGCATCAAGTTAAAGAATTACTCTTGAAGAACAGGATACAGATACCACTATATCGGTTGAGGGCCGAACCATCCGGGTTCACCCTATATGCCAAGTCACCGAACTTGGTCATATCCTCAACATATCAGTTGAGGGTTGAACCATCCGGGTTCACCCTATGTGCCAAGTCACCGAACTTAGTCATATTATTACTTTCATAACAACTCCTTTTCTCAATACCCCACACACACAACTCACGCACACTTGGTTTATGCGGAAATATCAGGACGTAGTTTAAGCAGGATTACCCAACTGTCCTTGACCGTGGACACGGCTATTCGAATAGTTTGACACTCTGCACAGGTTGAACGCTGTACCCACGAGAACCGGGAAACTTCCGTGTCATCCACGACTCGCGGTATATCACATATACCCAAGGTAAGTACCCGATCATTATCTTTCCCCTGACGATACTAGACAAAGAGGTCCACTCGATTGGTACCCAGCCCACATGTTGTATGTCTTACGAGCACCGACTCTGGACAGTATCAACCATGCGGGGACCAACGGTGTGCCTGGAACTCATAAAAATGGCATAGTCGCCCTTCCTCGCACGGCCCATCACGAGAGTGACGACAATCACTCCCGCCACTAGTAATGTGGTTCTTTGCTAGTACCGACCAGAGTAATCAACAAAGCCCCGTCCCATAAAGGGGTAACGTGGTCGCACAGGTGAGGTTGGGACGATCGACACATCACAAATCTAATCCCATTTCCGAAACCATACACACAAAACACCGGTGCACCACTTCACCAAAAGTGGCCACCCATCTCATCATCACCCTCGGGCATTAGTGGCACCTGACGGGGTTTTTCATAAATCTTTGATTTAACTCATCATCATGCTCATGCAATGGTTCTCTAACTCTACTAGTCAACATGACAGTAGCATGATCCTCATAGATGGTAGGGTCAAGATCATCATGCTTGTGCTCCGAGGAGCCATATGTAAGCCACACATCAAGCAGAAATAAAAGTGTTTCTAAAAATAGAATTTATATTTTTCTTGGACCTCTCTGGTCATAAGAAAAATACCTGAATCTTTTCATAGGAGATTTGGATCATCAAGGATTTTTGAATGTATGGAAAGAGCAATAGGTGATCATTGAAGAAGCCAACAGAAATCATTCTGTTAAAAATGAGTGGAGGCACCCATTTAACAGAGAATGATTTTACAAATTTTGAGAAAGTGGTTTCACTGGATTTGGAGTTGAAATGAATATTCTAGGGATTTAACAATGTGGAATAAATAGCAAAAGGGGCTATTCATTTGATGCAACAGAAATAAGTCACACAAAAATGTTGACCATGGTTCTAAAAATAGAGAATGATTTTATATGTCCCTAGGAATTGGAATAACTCCATTTGGAGTTGAATTGGAACCTCTAGGATTTATGCAAGATGGAGCTTTCAATATCGAGATTGTAATTTGAAAAATAACACCACAGGAAAAGTGCTTGGAAAAATGTGCAAGGCACATAGGTGGGTAGATTTTGAATTTAGGAACCTGCAGAAATTTGAATCATGCAATTTGGAGTTAGAATGGATTTGTAATGGATTTTTGAAGATTGCACATAATGAGAAAGGTAAAGGTACTCATCCTTCGAGCTAAATAGCGCCTAGGGCGCTAGTTAGGCGAATGGGCCGGCCCAGCGGCTCGGCCTGGAGGCATAAGGCGACCACGCTGAAAGCGCCTTTCGTGGGGGCGCTTTCCCCACATGAAAGCGGAAACAGCGAGGGTGCGCCTCCACTTACTCCATGCGGGCCCGACCTCTGGGAGGCTGACACGAGGGTCCCGCGTGACAGGTTCTTCTTCAACCTCTGCTCAGCCAGGGAGGAGCAGGGGCCCGATCTCGGGGGCACGCCGACGCTCTTCCTGGCGGCTCTGGCCACGCCCGGCTATGCCTCGGCCAGCGGCGCCCTCGGGGCAAAGCTGTTGCGCCAGCCTAGAGGGTCTTGCTTGCAAGGGAGCGAGGACGAGCAGGGCCCCGGTCACAGCGGCCGGCCGACGGCCGTTCAGGCGTCAGCCCCTCCCTGCGAAGGGTAACAGGAGGAGAGGAAAGGCCCAGGGGAGGCCCCGGGGTCCTGGCTGACTAGGGGAGGCTCAAGGGAGAGGGGATGCGTCATGGGGCTGCTCGGTTTCGGCGAGGGCCGAAGATCTTCCGCAGCCATGGGGGAGAGATTTGGGAGAGGAGACTCAAGGAGGGGATCTGGAGGAACCCAAGGAAGAGGGGAGAGCTCCCGAGGCATCAATGGCTCGGGTAGGCTTCAAATGGAGAGGGGAGAACCGAAGAAAGGTTGGGAGCTCCCGGAGCTCCGAGGGCACGGAGTAGACACGCGTGCCAGAGGGGTTTTGGAGGCATGCTCGCGTCGGGGAGAGCTTGGACTAGTCAAATGGGATACCCCTGGTGCTCTGAGACGTGATGAAATGGTTGAAAACAGGCTGCAGCAAGAGGACAAGGCGCATAGCACCCATACTGCAGGCCAGAGTGGTGGTCACCACGGTCACCTGTGTCTACAGGGTCCAAATAGCTAGTCAAACATGTCTATCACGCAGGGCACACTTGCAGCAAGGAGACTTTGGAGTTTGGTAGCTAGTGGTGGTGGTTTTATGAGGTTTGGACTCTGGTTTAGTTTGCAGCAGCAAACTAGGGGCTGGCATAAGTGGATTTTATAGGAGGGGATGGTAAGTGAAACCATGTCTACCAGTGTTTTTAATAGAAGGACTACAAGACTGCAAAGTTTCAGCTCAAGAAAGCAAGTGTAGCTAGTACTTGTTGTACAAAGCCACATTTCAGCCAAAAATGAACTTGTAGATGTGCTCCTCATGTTCTCCACATGAGCATGCCATTTCTTGGTTCTAAATGAAGCCTTGGCATATAATAGATGTTCTGGAAAGAGTTCGAGTGATAGCTTAAGCAAAAGAATGGAAAGAGAGGTAAAACAGTGCTGCCAAGGGTGAAAATGAGAGAAGTTACAAAGGGTCCTTCCCCAATAATTGACCAGTGGCCATGGGTAAGTTATTGGAGGTGAAATGTAACTATGTGAGGCTGTGGTAGAAAGCTGAGCTCAAGGGTAAAAGTGGAAGGGGCAAAAGAAGCCAATTTAGTGAGTGCACACAAGGTGTTTGATCTGTGGTTAGGCTACCAGATGGATTCCAATGGCTATGAAACTTAACAGGATGAAATAATATATGAAAATAGGCTTGCGCACCAAATTTGGGATTTGCTGGAGAAGTTTTCCAAGGTAGACTTGAAAAACCCTAGAAAGGGGCAGAAATGGGTTTCTGCTTAGAACCCTATTCAAATAAATTCCCACAAATCCAATATTTGGTGTAGGGGCCTTATTTGAGCATTAAGGCGTGCACAAAAAGTTTGAGGTCAATTGGAGAAACTTTATAATGTAAAGTTTACCAAAGCCAGAAATCAGCAGAGAGGGTTTTGAGGGTCTTAGGACAAGTTCTTCTATTCTCCTTGGTGTACCACTTGGTGTGGATTCCTTATTGGAGTATGGGAACATGTCCACCAAATTTGAGCACAATTGGAAACACTTCACAATGTAGAGTTTCTCAAATTTGATTCTAGACATATGGGGTTTTAGAGTGATTAGGGGAGACAAATCAACTTGGATTAAGATGAAACTTGGCAAGATCATCAAGAATATCATATATGACATGCTAGAAATTTACTCGAATTTATTGATAATATTTCTTATAGAAATATTGCAAAAGCTTGAAATAGGGAGGAATGGTCTTGGAGGGGTTTGCCCAATATTTTGAACATGGCCATGTGTTGAAATTCATAAATATGGAATAAATATATCCACTGAGTTTCCCTAAATTTTCTTAAATATTTTGAAAGCAATAAAAATAACTTTCCTTCATAGGAGACCATTTTTGGCCTCACAGAAAGGCTTTTAATTAAAATAATAAAAATAACTTCTAAAATAATAATATGATGGTTTTTGGAAGACATTTTGATAATAGGTTTTATATAAAATAATTGGTGCAAAAGAAATTCCCTAATTTGAGGACTTGTAGTACAAACCTCATCTCACGGGTTTGAAGTTTTAATTCAAGGAAATGCTTTTTGGTGAAAATAATATTTGGTAAAAGTAGATATTTTTCCTAAACACATGGCATGATCATTAGGCAGGAGAACATGGGATGAGGAGGTGATTTGGAGGATGCCAAGAATTAATGGGGAGCGATCACAAGCTTTCAAGCAAACAATAGTCACTCCAAGCATCACAAGCATTCACAAAAAAAATTAATTGGTCCTAAATTTTGAAATAAGTTAATTAATCAGGAAGGCCAAAAACTAGGGTGGGAGAGACCTTACCCCCTTAAGAAAATCTCGTCCCCGAGATTGATAGGCTAGGGGTTGGTGAGATATAAAATCTTGAGTCGGAGGTAGTCTTCATGTCCCCCTGTTGTTGTTGTGGTCTTGAGGTTCTTGATGATACAACTTCGAATGTTCGCACGTCCTTGCGTGATCGTGTGCGGGATCTGGCAATGAATTATGCTGGACCGAGGTCAAGGGCTTGGTGAGCTAAGTCTGTGCAAGGTTTTGGCTTGCAAGTGTATCCCGAAGTCAGAATACGTGGCAAGATGGTGTGTCTGGGATCTGGTCCTCGGGTTAGCAAGCCGGTTAGTGACATCAAGATGTCTCGTGTTAGAAGGCACTGCCAAAGTCTTCGGGTAGCTTCCTGCTTACAGGAAAGTCCTTGACTTCCTTTCGGTAGTCACGCTTTGGTCGCAAATAGTCTTCGAAGGCTTCTCGTGGAAGGATCCGGGTTGGGTCTTACCCATGAGCCTAAGCTCGGAGGCTCAGAGCCCAGAATGGCCCTACTATCCAGGAGGGGTTTGCGAGGGTTTCTGGATGAGCTGGCTACCCAAGTGTATAGACCAGTCATCCATTCCCAAGGTTTGCGACTCAGCGGGAATCACCTTTAGCAGGCCTTTACTACTACTTACTAGTACTCTCGTCCTTGATTCGGGCCAAGGAGAGGTCGTCTGATTCTTTCGCTTGCCCGAAGACTTCATCACCTTGAATTGTCGAGGCTTCTTGACGTTGTTGATGTAGTCGGTGCATGGTCGGTGATTGACTTCTGTTGCTTCATCGACGTTGTCGTGGCTTCCTCGTCATGGCGGTTCTTCATCTTGACTTGAGTAGGATAGACTTCCGTCGTCTTGAGATTGCTTCAAGAAGTCCACTTCTCGAGATATCACTGTACCCTCAAGAGGCATAACAATCGGTGTTCCTCGGGCTCGTCCAAACAGGACTGAGGTGTTCTTCCTCTTACTGGGTGAGTAAGTATGTCATCAGTGAGGATGACAACATACCTTCCCCAAACACGACATAAGCACAGTGCTCATGGGTCAGGCGAGGAGAACGGGGACTTTCTGTGGGCGGTACTGGCCATATTTTAACGACTTAGAGTCGTCTTCTATGGTCGCAGTCCGTCCATCTTGTGGCTAAGCGAAGCTTTAGGGTCTCAAGGAACTTAGGATGTAGCGAACAGTTATCATCTTATCTCTAAGCACTTCCCCTAGATGCTGGTAGTTCGACCGCTAACTTGAGACAACATCACCTCATCTCATCAAGGATATCATCCCACGTGGGTCAACTCCACACCACTCATGCTAGTCAACTCCGGGTTGAAGGAAGAACTAAACCCAAACACTACAAGTATGGTGTAGTAACGATGCACATGCATTCCTATGCAAGAACCTTGGGGAGACATACAAGTTCCTATGATTGAATTTAAGACACAACAAATCCAAGTGTCCATCTAAGTCATCCAATAGACAGGGTACTACATTACTAAATTAGGGAAACACATAGTATACCAATCCGATATCTTGTTTCCTTTCTATGAATCCGACCAAGTGATCCATCAATCCGATCAACCATTACTGAACATATCACTCCTACAAATCCAACATTGATGGGGTTCTACATAATCGCTTAGAGTCCTCACAATTCACTTACTACTGCAAGAATTACGTCATAGTATATCCACCAACTTCAATAATCATGGCCATCTAATCTCCAAGGCCAAACTACATAGGTTGTAATCCACTCTGACAACTCCAAGTAAACGCACTCTATATCCACCGAGAATCATGGTATCACAATTAAGATTATCAGGCTAAATCCAATTTACTCCAAACCATGTGGTTTCTGTCATCCTTACATTCTATTAAGATTACCTATTTAAATCCAAGACTCAATCCAATAAGAAGTCTACTTGATACTCCGAGTCATCCCGATAATTATCGCCTATCGATGCAACTACTTGCTAAAGTCATGCATACCACCAAGAATAATGTTCACGATCATAATCATCCTACTAAATCCAATCTTACTCCATATTACGTAGATTATGCTAATATACCAACTTGTTCCACCAAGTTTACCTACCTTTATAAGGGTCTCACGATCCACCAAAATAGTCTAGCTATATCCTCAAGACAACTATTGTCATCACAACAATCTTAGTCTAATACTCTATATCCGAGAACTATCCTCTTATGGCATCAAGGTTACAGTGCTAGCTTAAGATTGAAGGATACTTGTTCGCTGTGATCACTCGTTCCATTAAGAACCTAGTGCTTAGCGGGGTTTATCGGGGACCTACACGAGTTCTGGCAGTCCGTGTACCAGACACGTGACCAGAAAATTTGAGCCGGAAGGGCTTGTGGAGGTTAGTCTGGTCTAGTGCGGTTTTCCAATCTCGAGGGAAAATCACACTCCTACGGGTTGCGTGTGGTTAAGCTTAGCACAGTCAGTGTCTTGAGTGTTTGTCGTCCTTCGAAGTGGACCCTTGGTGCATCTTGCCCTGCTGTCTTCAGTTGTCGAGAGAGGTGAGAGAAAGAGAGAGAGCACAGAGGAGAGTGTCTAAGGGTCTCAGTGCAATCAAACAAGCGTTGGAAAGTCAACTCAAACAAGTGCCAAAATCGTTTTGAACATCAAAATAAGACGAGTGATATAACCGCATGCTTGTTGCCAAATCAAAATTGCGACTTATATCAAAGCACAAACAACAAAACAAAAAACACATAACATGGTCCATCGGAACCATTTCACAGACTCGACTTCGCATAGGGGATTCACGACTCATCCTATCCTAGGTTCTGGGACTCGACAGTCGTGCTTGCTTCTTGCTCCGGAGAAGAGTCTGCTAAGTCTTCTGGACCTTCTCATGGTGTTGTCATGCCTCTTGTTGTCGCTTGCCGAAGCAATTCACATGAGTTGTAAAGAACTCTTGTTGCCTTCTCGTCTGGGGAGTTGCTGACGAAGGTGGTTCTTCATGGTTGTCGTTGACAGGATCTTCTTGTCTTCATGATCTTGTCAGTGTCTTCTTGTCTTCTAAGGCTTCGAGAGTCTCAAGTGGACATCTTCATGCACCGATATTTGCAAGACATGATAGAGTTCTGATCTGCCAATCATACTAATTGCGATATCGACACCTAGAGTGTGTTGGAAATATGCCCTAGAGGCAATAATAATTAGTTATTATTATATTTCTTTGTTCATGATAATCGTTTATTATCCATGCTATAATTGTATTGATTGGAAACACAATACTTGTGTGGATACATAGACAAAACATTGTCCCTAGTAAGCCTCTAGTTGACTAGCTCGTTGATCAAAGATGGTCAAGGTTTCCTGGCCATAGGCAAGTGTTGTTACTTGATAACGGGATCACATCATTAGGATAATCATGTGACGGACTAGACCCAAACTAATAGACGTAGCATGTTGATCGTGTCATTTTGTTGCTACTGTTTTCTGCATGTCAAGTATTTGTTCCTATGACCATGAGATCATATAACTCACTGACACCGGAGGAATGCTTTTGTGTATCAAACGTCGCAACGTAACTGGGTGACTATAAAGATGCTCTACAGGTATCTCCGAAGGTGTTCGTTGAGTTAGTATGGATCAAGACTGGGATTAGTCACTCCGTATGACGGAGAGGTATCTCGGGGCCCACTCGGTAATACAACATCACACACAAGCCTTGCAAGCAATGTGACTTAGTGTAAGTTGCGGGATCTTGTATTACAGAACGAGTAAAGAGACTTGCCGGTAAACGAGATTGAAATAGGTATGCGGATACTAACGATCGAATCTCAGGCAAGTAACATACCGAAGGACAAAGGGAATGACATACGGGATTATATGAATCCTTGGCACTGAGGTTCAAACGACAAGATCTTCGTAGAATATGTAGGATCCAATATGGGCATCCAGGTCCCGCTATTGGATATTGACCGAGGAGTCTCTCGGGTCATGTCTACATAGTTCTCGAACCCGCAGGGTCTGCACACTTAAGGTTCGACGTTGTTTTATGCGTATTTGAGTTATATGGTTGGTTACCGAATGTTGTTCGGAGTCCCGGATGAGATCACGGACGTCACGAGGGTTTCCGGAATGGTCCGGAAACAAGGATTGATATATAGGATGACCTCATTTGGTTACCGGAAGGTTTTCGTGCATTACCGGAAAAGTTTCGGGCTCATCGGTAGTGTACTAGGACTGCCGGGAGGGGTGCCGGGGACCATCAGGAGAGGTGTCACGCCCCAAGGGGTCTCATGGGCTATGGGAAGAGATAAACCAGCCCCTAGTGGGCTGGAATAAGTTCCCACTAAGGCCCATAAGGTTTGAGAAGGAAAAAACACAAGGTGGAAAGAGTTTCCAAGTGGGAAGGTGGAATCCTACTCCAAGTAGGATTGGAGTAGGACTCCTCCACCTCCAATTTCGGCCAAACCTTTAGGTTTTGTGGCTGCCTCCTCCCCTCCCTCCCTCCTATATATAGTGGTGTTTTAGGGCTAATTTGAGACAACTTTTGCCACAGCAGCCCGACCACATACCTCCACGGTTTTACCTCTAGATCGCGTTTCTGCGGAGCTCGGGCGGAGCCCTGCTGAGATTAGATCACCACCAACCTCCGGAGCGCCGTCACGCTGCCGGAGAACTAATCTACCTCTCCGTCTCTCTTGCTGGATGAAGAAGGCCGAGATCATCGTCGAGCTGTACGTGTGCTAACGCGGAGGTGCCGTCCGTTCGGCACTAGATCGGAGCGGATCGTGGGACGGATCGTAGGACGGTTCGTGGGACGGTTCGCGGGGCGGATCGAGGGACGTGAGGACGTTCCACTACATCAACCGCGTTTCTTAACGCTTCTGCTGTGCGATCTACAAGGGTACATAGATCGGAAATCCCCTCTCGTAGATGGACATCACCATGATAGGTCTTCGTGCGCGTAGGAAAGTTTTTGTTTCCCATGCGACGTTCCCCAACAGTGGCATCATGAGCTAGGTTCATGCGTAGATGTAATATCGAGTAGAACACAATAGTTTTTGTGGGCGGTGATGTGCGTTTTGCTGCCCTCCTTAGTCTTTTCTTGATTCCGCGGTATTGTTGGATCGAAGCGGCTCGGACCGACATTACTCGTACGCTTATGAGAGACTGGTTTCATCGCTACGAGTAACTCCGTTGCTGAAAGATGACCGGCGAGTGTCGGTTTCTCCAACTTTAGTTGAATCGGATTTGACCGAGGAGGTCCTTGGATGAGGTTAAATAGCAATTCATATATCTCCGTTGTGGTGTTTGCGTAAGTAAGATGCGATCCTACTAGATACCCATGGTCACCACGTAAAACATGCAACAACAATTAGAGGACGTCTAACTTGTTTTTGCAGGGTATGCTTGTGATGTGATATGGCCAATGATGTGATGTGATATATTGGATGTATGAGATGATCATGTTGTAATAGTTAATATCGACTTGCACGTCGATGGTACGGCAACCGGCAGGAGCCATAGGGTTGTCTTTAAACTAACGTTTGTGCTTGCAGATGTGTTTACTATATTGCTAGGACGTAGCTTTAGTAGTAATAGCATGAGTAGCACGACAACCCCGATGGCGACACGTTGATGGAGATCATGGTGTGACGCCGATGACAAGAAGATCGTGCCGGTGCTTTGGTGATGGAGATCAAGAAGCACATGATGATGGCCATATCATGTCACTTATGAATTGCATGTGATGTTAATCCTTTATGCACCTTATCTTGCTTAGAACAACGGTAGCATTATGAGGTGATCTCTCACTAAAATTTCAAGACGAAATTGTGTTCTCCCCGACTGTGCACCGTTGCGACAGTTCTTCGTTTCGAGACACCACGTGATGATCGGGTGTGATAGACTCAATGTTCACATACAACGGGTGCAAAACAGTTGCACACGCGGAACACTCGGGTTAAGCTTGACGAGCCTAGCATGTGCAGACATGGCCTCGGAACACATGAGACCGAAAGGTCGAGCATGAATCGTATAGTTGATATGATTAGCATAGAGATGCTTACCACTAAAACTATTCTCGACTCACGTGATGATCGGACTTGAGATAGTGGATTTGGATCATGTACCACTCAAATGACTAGAGAGATGTACTTTTGAGTGGGAGTTCTTAAGTAATATGATTAATTGAACTAATTGTCATGAACATAGTCTAATGGTCTTTGTGAATTACGATGTAGCTTGCGCTATAGCTCTACTGTTTTTAATATGCTCCTAGAGAAAATTTAGTTGAAAGTTGATAGTAGCAAACTTTGCGGACTGAGTCTGTAAAACTAAGGATTGTCCTCGTTGCTGCGCAGAAGGCTTATGTCCTTAATGCACCACTTAGTGTGCTGCACCTCGAGCGTCATCTATGGATGTTGTGAACATCCACATACACATTTCTGATGACTACGCGGTAGTTCGGTGCAAAATACTTAATGGCTTAGAAGCTTGGCGCCGAAGACGTTTTGAAACGTCACGGGACATGAGTGATGTTCTAAAGAGATGAAATTGTGATTTCATGCTTGTTCCCTTGTTAAGAGGTATGAGACCTCCAACAAGATTCTTTGTCCATGAAGTAAAGGATAAAAACTCAATCGTTGAGCGTGTGCTCAGATTGTCTGAGTACGACAATCACTTGAATCAAGTGGGAGTTAATCTTCCACATGAGATAGTGATGGTTCTCCAAAGTCACTGCCACCAAGTTGTGAGAGCTTCGTGATGAACTATAACATATCAAGGATAGATACAATGATCCTTGAGAGATTCGTGATGTATGACACTGCGAAAGTAGAAATCAAGAAGGAGCATCAATGGTTGATGGTTAGTAAAACCACTAAGTTTCATGAAAGGCAAGGGCTAGAAGGGATACTTCGTGAAACAGCAAAACAGTTGCTGCACTGATGAAGAGACCCAAGTCTAAACCCAAACCCGAGACTAAGTGCTTCTGTTATGAGGGGAACGGTCACTGAGGCAGAGCTACCCTAGATGCTTGGTAGATAAGTAGGCTGGCAAAGTCGAAAGTAGTATATTTTATATACATGATGTTGATGTGTGCTTTACTAGTACTCCTAGTAGCGCGACGGTATTGGATACCGGTTCAGTTGCTAAGTGATTGGTAACACGAAATGAAAGCTACGGAATAAACGGACACTAGCTAAAGGCGAGGTGACGATACGTGTTGGAAGTGTTTCCAAGGTTGATATGCTCAAACATCGCACGCTCCCTCTATCATCCGGATTGGTGGTGAAACCCAAATAATTGTTATTTGGTGTTTGCGTTGAGCATGAACATGATTGGATCGTGTTTGTTGCAATACGATTATTCATTTAAAAGAATAATAGTTATTCTATTTGCTTGAATAATTACCCTCAATGGTTTATTGAATCTCAATCGTAGTGTTACACATGTTCATAATATTACTGCCAAAAGATAAAAAGTAATAATGACAGTACCACTTAGTTGTGGCACTGCCACTTGAGTCATGTTGGTGTAAAATGCATGAAGAAGCTCCATGCTGATGGATCGTTTGGACTCACTTGATTTTGAATCACTTGCGACATGCAAAACATGCCACATGAAACAAGTAGAGTAACTTGTTGGGAGTAATGCATTTTTGATGTGTGCAGTCCAATAAGTGCTAAGGCACGCAGTGGATATCATTATGTTCTTACTTCACTGACGATTTGAGTAGATACAGGAGTATTTACTTGATGAATCACATGTCTGAAATGTTGAAAAGTTCAAAGCTATTTTAGAGTGAAGATCGTCGTGACAAGAGGATAAACAGTCTACGATGTGATCATAGAGATGAATATCTGAGTTACGAGTTTTGGTACGCAGTTAAGACAATACGGAAATTGTTTCGCAGTTCATGCCACCTGGAACACCATAGTGTGATGATGTGTCTGAACGTCTTAGCCACGCCCTATTTGATATGGTGCTTACTATGATGTCTCTTATCGAATTACCACCATCGTTTATGGGTTATGCATTAGAGACAACCGCATTCACTTTAAATAGGGCACCGCGTATTTCCGTTGAGATGACACGGTATAGATTAAGGTTTAGAGAAATCTAAGCTGTCATTTCTTGAAAGTTTGGAGCTGCGATGCTTATGTGAAAAAGTTTCAGTCTGATAAGCTCGAACCCAAAGCGGATAAATGCATCTTCATAAGATATACAAAACAGTTGGATACATCTCCTATCTCAGATCCGGAAGCAAAGTGTTTGTTTCTAGAAATGGGTTCTTTCTTGAGGAAAGGTTTCTCTCGAAAGAATTGAGTGGGAGGGTGATAGAACTTGATGAGGTTATTGAACCATCACTTCGACTAGTGTGTAGCAGGGCACAGGAAGTTGTTCCTGTGGCGCCTACACCAATTGAAGTGGAAGCTGATGATGGTGATCATTGAGCTTCGGATCAAGTTACTACAAACCTCGTAGGTCGACAAGGTCGCGTACTACTACAGGGTGGTATGGTAACCCTGTCTTGGAGGTCATGTTTTTGAACAATAATGAACCTACGAGCTGTGAAGAAGTGATGGTGGGCCCGGATTCCGACAAATGGTTGGAGGCCATGAAATCCGAGAGAGGATCCATGTATGAAAACAAAGTGTAGACTTTGGAAGAACTACTTGATGGTCGTAGGACTATTAAGTAAAGATGGATCAATAAAAGAAAGACAGACGACGGTGGTGATAAGTCACTATTAAGAAAAGATCGACTTGTCGGAAAGATGTTTCTGACATGATCAAACAGTTGACTATGGTGAGACTTTCTCACTCGTAGCGATGCTAAAAGTCTGTTAGAATTATGTTAGTAGTTGTTGCATTATTTTTGAAATATTGCACATAGGATGTCAAAACATTGTTTCCTCGATGGTTTCCTTGAGTAAACATTGTATGTGATACAACTAGAAGGTTTTATCGATCCTAAAGATACTAACAAGTATGTAAGCTCCAGCGATCCTTCAATGGACTTGTGCAAGCATCTCGGAGTTGGAATATACACTTTGATGAGATGATCAAAGATTTTGGGTTTGTACAAGGTTTATGAGAAACTTGTATTTCCAAAGAAGTGAGTGGGAGCACTATAGAATTTCTGATAAGTATATGTGGTTGACATATTGTTGATCAGAAGTAATGTAGAATTTCTGTGAAGCATAAAAGGTTGTTTGAAAGGAGTTTTTCAAAGGAATACCTGGATTGAGCTACTTGAATGTTGAGCATCAAGATCTATGGAGATAGATCAAAACGCTTAATAGAAGTTTCAACAAGATGCATGCCTTGACAAGTTTTTGAAGGAATTCGAAATAGATCAGCAAAGAAGGAGTTCTTGACTGTGTTGTAATGTGTGAATTTGAGTAAGACTCAAAACCCGACCACGGCAGAATAAAGAGAATAGACGAAGGTCGTCTTCTATGCCTTAGCTGAAGACTCTAAAGTATGCCATGCTCAGTACCGCACCTGATGTGTGCCTTGCAGCAAATCTGTTAAGAGGTACACAGAGTGATCCAGGATTGAATCACTGATCAACGGTCAAAGTTATCCTTAGTAACTAAATACACTAAGGAATTTTTCTCGATTATGGAGGTGGTTAAAGAGTTCGTCGTAAAGGGTTACGTCGATACAAGCTTTGACGCTAATCCGAATAACTGTGAGTAGTGAAACGGATTCGTATAGTAGAGTAGATATTTGGAGCATTTCCGAATAGCACGTAGTAGCAGCATCTATAAGATGACATAAAGATTTGTAAAGAACGCACGGATCTGAAAGTTTCAGAACCGTTGACTAAAACCTCTCTCACGAGAAAGACGTGATCAGACCCCAGAACTATATGGGTGTTGGATTCGTTGAAATCACATGGTGATGTGAACTAGATTATTGACTCTAGTGCAAGTGGGAGACTGTTGGAAATATGCCCTAGAGGCAATAATAATTAGTTATTATTATATTTCTTTGTTCATGATAATCGTTTATTATCCATGCTATAATTGTATTGATTGGAAACACAATACTTGTGTGGATACATAGACAAAACACTGTCCCTAGTAAGCCTCTAGTTGACTAGCTCGTTGATCAAAGATGGTCAAGGTTTCCTGGCCATAGGCAAGTGTTGTTACTTGATAACAGGATCACATCATTAGGAGAATCATGTGATGGACTAGACCCAAACTAATAGACGTAGCATGTTGATCGTGTCATTTTGTTGCTACTGTTTTCTGCGTGTCAAGTATTTGCTCCTATGACCATGAGATCATATAACTCACTGACACCGGAGGAATGCTTTGTGTGTATCAAACGTCGCAACGTAACTGGGTGACTATAAAGATGCTCTACAGGTATCTCCGAAGGTGTTCGTTGAGTTAGTATGGATCAAGACTGGGATTTGTCACTCCGTATGACGGAGAGGTATCTCGGGGCCCACTCGGTAATACAACATCACACACAAGCCTTGCAAGCAATGTGACTTAGTGTAAGTTGCGGGATCTTGTATTACGGAACGAGTAAAGAGACTTGCCGATAAACGAGATTGAAATAGGTATGCGAATACTGACGATCGAATCTCAGGCAAGTAACATACCGAAGGACAAAGGGAATGACATACGGGATTATATGAATCCTTGGCACTGAGGTTCAAACGATAAGATCTTCGTAGAATATGTAGGATCCAATATGGGCATCCAGGTCCCGCTATTGGATATTGACCGAGGAGTCTCTCGGGTCATTTCTACATAGTTTTCGAACCCGCAGGGTCTGCACACTTAAGGTTCGACGTTGTTTTATGCGTATTTGAGTTATATGGTTGGTTACTGAATGTTGTTCGCAGTCCGGGATGAGATCACGGACGTCACGAGTGTTTCCGAAATGGTCCGTAAACGAAGATTGATATATAGGATGACCTCATTTGGTTACCGGAAGGTTTTCGTGCATTACTGGAAAAGTTTCGGGCTCATCGGTAGTGTACTGGGAGTGCCGGGAGGGGTGCCGGGGACCATCACGAGGGGTGCCACGCCCCAAGGGGTCTCATGGGCTATGGGATGAGATAAACCAGCCCCTAGTGGGCTGGAATAAGTTCCCACTAAGGCCCATAAGGTTTGAGAAGGAAAAAACACAAGGTGGAAAGAGTTTCCAAGTGGGAAGGTGGAATCCTACTCCAAGTAGGATTGGAGTAGGACTCCTCCACCTCCAATTTCGGCCAAACCTTTAGGTTTTGAGGCTGCCTCCTCCCCTCCCTCCCTCCTATATATAGTGGGGTTTTAGGGCTGATTTGAGACAACTTTTGCCACGGCAGCCCGACCACATACCTCCACGGTTTTACCTCTAGATCGCGTTTCTGCGGAGCTCGGGCGGAGCCCTGCTGAGATTAGATCACCACCAACCTTCAGAGCGCCGTCACGCTGCTGGAGAACTCAGCTACCTCTCCGTCTCTCTTGCTGGATCAAGAAGGCCGAGATCATCGTCGAGCTGTACGTGTGCTGAACGCGCAGGTGCCGCCCGTTCGGCACTAGATCGGAGCGGATCGTGGGACGGATCGCGGGACGGTTCCTGGGACGGTTCGCGGGGCGGATCGAGGGACATGAGGACGTTCCACTACATCAACCACGCTTCTTAACACTTGTGCTGTGCGATCTACAAGGGTACGTAGATCGGAAATCCCCTCTCGTAGATGGACATCACCATGATAGATCTTCGTGCGCGTAGGAAATTTTTTGTTTCCCATGCGACGTTCCCCAACAGAGTGGGGGATGAAGAGAACCGTTTTCCTGCTCACTAAGGTGAGGCGGACCAAATGGCGAGGTTCTCACCCACCGATGGTGGTCGACACAATTCCTTATAACTGACAAGGTCGCTCTATTAGTGATGCAGATCAAGGTTTGCATATGTTATGTCCAGATTATCGTAGGCGTAAGTGGCATCACTCTGGAACAGTGCCCAGAGTTTCACCATCTTCTAAGCCTCGATGTCCGTGTTCCTCATGGAGGTACTTCCGTTGGTGTCATCTATTCGCGGAGTTGTCTTCTCTGTCTTTTAGCACATGTGTTTGCCTGGAAATGTTACTTCCTTCCAGGCTGCCCACGAGGATTTCAATTTATCCCGGGGTCAGAGGGCATAAGGTACTAGCGACCATTTGCAAGTTTTGAAAAAGTGGACGAGGAGTGTAAAAAAATAAGAGTGGAAGGCTAGAGCATAACCTTAAATTTTCTTTGAAGATTTAGGAGAGTCGAGAAAATATATAGGTTTTGTAAGTATTTTTTAAGGATCTGGAAAGCACTTTTATCCTAACTAACGTCCGTGCTAACTAAGGGCTTCCTACAGTCAGGATGGCTCTGATACCAGCTCTGTGGGGACCCCGACTTACTAGTCGAGAATCGCTGTGCTCAGTGATCCCAGAGATCAATGCTCACCGAACACAGATACCGAATAAAAGATTCTTACATCCATACATACCGTTTGATACAATAAATGACCACTTCGGTCGAGTCTTACATATATAAGGCCTTAAAGGCCTACACTTGAAACTAAACCAATAGCGGAATCATTGGTTGAAAGCGTGAACCCATGCCATCATCCTTAACCTACAGGCATTCTGACTGGGAAGCGTCCTAGCTCGAAAGAACGTCACCGAGTTAATCTTCACCATATCCTGTTCTTTCATACCTGGTCAATGAAATAACCAGTGGCAAGCCAATGAGTACTTTGAATGTACTCGCAAACAGCCCATGATATGAACATTGAAAGTGAAGGGTAAAAATATCATGCATCATTAGTGTAACTCATCTGGGTGGAATGATCGTGAATATGCATCAAGTTAAAGAATTACTCTTGAAGAACAGGTTACAGATACCAATATATCGGTTGAGGGCTGAACCATCCGGGTTCACCCTATATGCCAAGTCACCGAACTTGGTCATGTCCTCAATATATCAGTTGAGGGCTGAACCATCAGGGTTCACCCTATGTGCCAAGTCACCGAACTTAGTCATATTATTACTTTCATAACAACTCCTTTTCTCAATACCCCACACACACAACTCACGCACACTTGGTTTATGCGGAAATTTCAGGACATAGTTTAAGCAGGATTACCCAACTTTCCTTGACCGTGGACACGGCTATTCGAATAGTTTGACACTCTGCAGAGGTTGCGCGCTGTACCCACCCAGGAAACTGCCATGTCATCCACGACTCGCGGTATATCACATATACCCGAGGTAAGTACCCAATCATTATCTTTCCCCTGACGATACTAGACAAAGAGGTCCACTTGATTGGTACCCAGCCCACATGTTGTACGTCTTACGAGCACCGAATCTGGACAGTATCAACCATGCGGGGACCAACAGTGTGCGTGGAACTCATAAAAATGGCATAGTCGCCCTCTAGCATGACCCCATCACGAGAGTGACGACAATCACTCCAGCCACTAGTAATGTGGTTCTTTGCTAGTACCCACCAGAGTAATCAACAAAGCCCCATCCCATAAAGGGGTAACGTGGTCGCACAGGTGAGGTTCGGACGGTCTCCACATCATAAATCTAATCCCATTTCTGAAACCATACTCACACAAAACACCGGTGCACCACTTCACCAAAAGTGGCCACCCATCTCATCATCACCCTCGGGCATTAGTGGCACCCGACGGGGTTTTTTCAGAAACCTTTGATTTAACTCATCATCATGCTCATGCAATGGTTCTCTAACTCTACTAGTCAACATGACAGTAGCATGATCCTCATAGATGGTAGGGTCAAGCTCATCATGCTTGTGCTCCGAGGAGCCATATGTATAACATCACCATCATGCAAGTGCTTCGAAGAAGCCTTCGGTACCATGACACCAATGATGAATCGGCACTATGATCACATGCAACGGAAAAGTACTTTCTATTCTAGCATGCATCAATTCAGATGCTCAAGTCATGGTCAAAGGGCTGTTTGCCTTGCTCACGTAAGTACTCGGGGTCTTCGAGGTCTTCCGCTCCAACTCCGAATACTTCGTCTATCGTCAACTATCGTCGGAAACAAACATAGTAAGCCACACATCAAGCAGAAATAAAAGTGTTCTAAAAATATAAGTTATATTTTTCTTGGACCTCTCTGGTCATAAGAAAAATACTTGAATCTTTTCATAGGAGATTTGGATCATCAAGGATTTTTAAATGGATGGAAAGAGCAATAGGTGATCATTGAAGAAGCCAACAGAAATCAATCTGTTAAAAATGAGTGGAGGCACCCATTTAACAGAGAATGATTTTAAAAAAAATTAGAAAGTGGTTTCACTGGATTTGGAGTTGAAATGAATATTCTAGGGATTTAACAATGTAGAATAAATAGCAAAAGGGGCTATTCATTTGATGCAACAGAAATAAGTCACACAAAAATGTTGACCATGGTTCTAAAAATAGAGAATGATTTTATATGTCCCTAGGAATTGGAATAACTCCATTTGGATTTGAATTGGAACCTCTAGGATTTATGCAAGATGGTGCTTTCAATATCCAAATTGTAATTTGAAAAATAACACCACAGGAAAAGTGCTTGGAAAAATGTGCAAGGCACATAAGTGGGTAGATTTTGAATTTAGGAACCTGTAGAAATTTGAATCATGCAACTTGGAGTTAGAATGGATTTGTAATGGATTGTTGAAGATTGGAGATAATGAAAAAGGAAAAGATACTCATCCTTTGAGCTAAATAGCGCCCAGGGGGCTAGTTAGGGCCTGGAGGCATAAGGCGACCACGCCGAAAGCGCCTTTCCTGGGGGCGCTTTCCCCACATGAAAGCGGAAACAACAAGGGTGCGCCTCCACTTACTCCATGCGGGCCCGGCCTCTGGGAGGCTGACAGGAGGGTCCCGCGTGACAGGTTCATCTTCAACCTCTGCTCGGTCAGGGAGGAGCAGGGGCCCGATCTCGGGGGCACGCCGGCGCTCTTCCTGGCGGCTCTGGCCACGCCCGGCTATGCCCCGGCCAGTGGCGCCCTCGTGGCAAGGCTGTTGCGCCAGCCTGGAGGGTCTTGCTTGCAGGGGAGTGAGGGCGAGCAGGGCCCCGGTCACAGCGGCCGACCGACGGCGGCTCAGGCGGCAGCCCCTCCCTGTGAAGGGGAACAGGAGGAGAGGAAAGGCCCAGGGGAGGCCCCGGGGTCCTGGGTGACTGGGGGAGGCTCAAGGGAGAGGGGATGCGTCCGGGCGGTGCTCGGTTTCGGCGAGGGCCGAAGATCTTCCACGGCCATGGGGGAGAGATTAGGGAGAGGATACTCAAGGAGGGGCTCTGGAGGAACCCAAGGAAGAGGGGAGAGCTGTCAAGGCATCAGTGGCTCGGGTAGGCTTCGAATGGAGAGGGGAGAACCGAAGAAAGCTTGGGAGCTCACGGAGCTCCGAGGGCACGGAGTAGACACGCGTGCGACAGCGGTTTTGGAGGCATGCTGGCGTCGGGGAGAGCTTGGACTAGTCAAATGGGATACCCCTGGTGCTCTCAGACGTGATGAAACGGTTGAAAACGTGCTGCAGCAAGAGGACAAGGCGCAGAGCACCCATACTTCAGGCCAGAGTGGTGGTCACCACGGTCACATGTGTCTATAGGGTCCAGATAGCTAGTCAAACATGTCTATCACGCAGGGCACACTTGCGGCAAGGAGACTCTGGAGTTTGGTAGCTACTGGAGGTGGTTTGATGAGGTTTGGACTCTGGTTTAGTTTGCAGCAGCAAACTAGGGGCTGGCATAACTGGATTTTATAGGAGGGGATGGGAAGTGAAACCATGTCTAGCAGTGTTTTTAATAGAAGGACTACAAGACTGCAAAGTTTCAGCTCAAGAAAGCAAGTGTAGCTAGTACTTGTTGTACAAAGCCACATTTCAGCCAAAAATGAACTTGTAGATGTGTTGCTCATTTTCTCCACATGAGCATGCCATTTCTTGGTTCTAAATGAAGCCTTGGCATATAATAGATGCTCTGGAAATAGTTGGGGTGATAGCTTAAGCAGAAGTATGGAAGGAGAGGTAAAACAGTGCTGCCAAGGGTTAAAATGAGAGAAGTTACAATGGGTCCTTCCCCAATAATTGACCAGTGGCCATGGGAAAGTTACTGGAGGTGAAATGTAACTATGTGAGGCTGTGGTAGAAAGTTGAGCTCAAGGGTAAAAGTGGAAGGGGCAAAAGAAGCCAATTTAGTGAGTGTACACAAGGTGTTTGATCTGTGGTTAGGCTACCATATGGATTCCAATGGCTATGAAACTTAACAGGATCAAATAATAGACGAAAATAGGCTTGCACACCAAATTTGGGATTTGCTGGAGAAGTTTTCCAATGCAGACTTGAAAAACCCTAGAAAGGGGCAGAAATGGGTTTCTTCTTAGAACCCTATTCAAATAAATTCCCACAAATCCAATATTTGGTGTAGGGGCCTTTTTTGAGCATTAAGGCATGCACAAAAAGTTTGAGGTCAATTGGAGATCTTTATAATGTAAAGTTTACCAAAGCCAGAAATCAGCAGAGAATATTTTGAGGGTCTTAGGACAAGTTCTTCTATTCTCCTTGGTGTACCACTTGGTGTGGATTCCTTATTGGAGTATGGGAACATGTCCACCAAATTTGAGCACAATTGGAAACACTTCACAATGTAGAGTTGCTCAAATTTGATTCTGGACAGATTGGGTTTTAGAGTGATTAGGGGAGCCAAATCAACTTGGACTAAGATGAAACTTGGCAAGATCATCAAGAATATCATATATGACATGCTAGAATTTTACTGGAATTTATTGAGAATATTTCTTATAGAAATATTGCAAAAGCTTGAAATAGGAAGGAATGGTCTTGGAGGGGTTTGCCCAATATTTTGAACATGTCCATGTGTTGAAACTCATAAATATGGAATAAATATATCCACTGAGTTTCCCTAAATTTTCTTAAATATTTTGAAAGCAATAAAAATAACTTTCCTTCATAGGAGACCATTTCTGGCCTCACAGAAAGGCTTTTAATTAGAATAATAAAATAAATTTTAAAATAATAATATGATGGTTTTTGGAAGACATTTTGATAATAGGTTTTATATAAAATAATTGGTGCAAAAGAAATTCCCTAATTTGAGGACTTGTAGTACAAACCTCATCTCACGGGTTTGAAGTTTTAATTCAAGGAAATGCCTTTTGGTGAAAATTATATTTGGTAAGAGTAGATATTTTTCCTAAACACATGGCATGATCATTAGGCAGGAGAACATGGGATGAGGAGGTGATTAGGAGGATGCCAAGAATTAATGGGGAGCAATCACAAGCATTCAAGCAAACAAGCAAACAATAGTCACTCCAAGCATCACAAACATTCACAAAAAAATTAATTGGTCCTAAATTTTGAAATAAGTTAATTAATCAGGAAGGCCAAAAACTGGGGTGTGACAATCACAAGCAAACCACATAATCAAATGACATCTAGGTCTCACGATAAACTCATATCAATGGCATAATCAACTAGCGAGCAAATAATAATAAGTCTCGAACGTCAACACTTCAATCAAAACAATCATGAACCAGTACGAATAGATGGTATCTCGCTAGCTCTTTCTGAGACCGCAAAACATAAATGCAGAGCACCTTCAAAGACCAAGGGCTGACTAAACATTGTAATTCATGGCAAAGAAGATCCAGTCATAGTCATACTCAATCATAGTTAAAAGCAAAGCATAAAAATGATAGAGGTGCTCTCTAATTGGTGCTTTTATAAGAGGAGGATGACTCAATAGGAACATAAATAGACAGGCCCTTCGCAGAGGGAAGCATTGATTTGCACAGGTGCCAGAGCTCAAGCTTTGAAAACAGAGATAATAATTTTGGGTGGCATGCTTTCATTGTCAACGCAATGACTAAAAGTTCTCACCATCTTCCACGCTACACATGCTATAGGCGGTTCCCAAACAGAAAAGTAAAGTTTTGACTCCCCCACCACCAATCAATCACACTCCATGACTAGCCGAATACTCGGGTGCCGTCCATACCAACATCAATCCTGGGGGAGTTTTGTTTGCAATTATCTTTTCGATTTGAGCATGGAACTAGGCATTCCAATTACCGACCCCTTTCTCGTGAATGATAGTGAATAAACACATATCGAGGATAACAGGCCTACCATGGAAGATACTGGTAGCCCCCTGTCACTACATGAGTGGTTCGGGCATGCAAAACAAATTATTTCTTGAAGATTTAGAGAGTGGCACATGCAAATTTCCTTGGAACGGCAGGTAGATACCGCACATAGGAAGGTATGGTGGACTCATATGGAACAACTTTGGGTTTATGGGAGTGGATGCACAAGTAGTATTACCGCTTAGTACAAGTGAAGGCTAGCAAAAGACTGGGAAGCGGCCAACTAGAGAATGACAACCGTCATCAAAATGCATTGAGATTAACCAACATTGAGTGCAAGCATGAGTAGGACATAAATCACCATGAACATGAATATCATAGAGGCTATGTTGATTTTGTTTCACCTACATGCGTGAACATGCGCCAAGTTAAGCCACTTGAATCATTCAAAGGAGGATACCATCCTATCATACTACATGATAGTCATCTCAAAATTCATGTTAGCAACCAAGGCAAACCATTATAAGCGCGTAGCTAATTAAGCATGGCATCAGCAACTATGATCTCTAAGTTGTCATTGCAAACATGTTTCTGTCACAACAAAGCTGAACTAGGAACGGTGAGCTAGTCATATTTACAAAAACAAAATAGATCGAGTTCATACCAGCTTTTCCATGCTCAGTCACTTCATCATATATCGTCATTATTGCCTTTCACTTGCACGACCGAATGATGTGAACAATAATAAGAGTGCTCGTGCATTGGACTAAAGCTGGAATCTACAGGCAAACACAAAGGAGAAGACAAAGTAATATGGCTCTTTGACAGCTAAACAGGTATGCATGCAAGAGCCACTAAACATTGTAACCATGGTCTTCTACCTTGACCCAAAGAAAAAGAAAACTATTTACACGGGAAAGCTCCCAGCAAGCAAAAGAAGAAAAATAAAATGTTTTTGGGTTTTCTCAAACTAGACAGACACACGAAAGGAAAACGAGAAAAAAAATAAACTAGCATGGATGATACAGTGGCAAAGTGTGAACACCGACGAACAAAGTGAAAGCATAAGCAAGAATGTAAAGTCGGTGAGAAACACGTACTCCCCCAAGCTTAGGCTTTTGGCCTAAGTTGGTCTACTCCCATGGAAGGTCCGAGCGGTACCCAAAATCATAATGGGGGTTGTACGGGAGTGCTGCAGCCACTGCTTGAATAGCTGCCTCACGGAGACGAGCAGCCTTTGCCTCCCTCTCATACTCTTCTGCCTCTCCTCTGGTTATGTAATATCTCCGTTTTACCAGAAAGTCAAAGAAGGCAGGAGCAGGAAGGGTAATATGGAAAACACGATGCCGGTTAAATATTAAATGGTATAGGAGGGATTCATCATCCCTCTCAAGGAACTGATAGCGTGTCAAAGCGGCACGATCAAGGAAAGGTGTATGAAGCGGGGGATCTCCTTCGCGGATGGGTACTCCAAGAAATTTTCTATGCGAGTGGCATAGATCCCACCAAAGAAATCCCCTTCATTTGCATTATTATTCAGCCTCCTTGCTATAATAGCTCCCATGTTGAAACTTTTATCACCCGTTACTGCGCTCTTAAGAATACTAAGGTCGGGTGCGCAGAGGTGACAATGCTCAATCTTGCCATTAATGCATCTGCCTATGAAGAGGGCAAAATAATGCAAGGCAGGAAAATGAATGCTTCCCATGGTAGCCTGTGTAATATCTCTAGTTTCTTCGACAGTTATACAAGAGAAAAAATCTCTAACCGAAAATTTAGGAGGATCATTGAGACTACCCCAGATAGGTATCTTGCAAATTCTATTGAAATCTTCTAAATCACAAACAGTAGAGATGTATCACGGCCAACTGAAAATTTGAATCTACGAACAAAAGAGGCAGTGAGAGCAACATACTGTTCACATTTATCGGAGATGAATTCTTCGAGTCCGACATTGTGAACAAGTGTATCAAACTCGTCTTTGAAACCTGCCTCAATCATGAATTCATCAGAAGGCCATTCACATGGTTGTACGTGTGTGTTCCTCCATTGGTAAGGATCGGGTTCCCGAATCGCAAGACGGGGACCTCTCTTGCTTGAGGAACCACCATGATAGTTTCTCCTGAACATCTTCCTTTTCTGAAATTTTTAGTGACCCAATGGAAAAATGAACAAGGCTCAACTAAACTTGTAGCAACTATTCGTACAAGTGCATAGAGGCCATATTACGCATCAAAACTACTTGGGACCAGCTAAAATTAGCATGCAAAGCTCAAGAACAGGGTCACCAAGGCAGCAAAAATACGCGATGTATAAGGAACTAGAGCAAAAACTAATTGGACCAATGGATGAGTCACTTACCAAGGAGCAATTTCCCCAAAACAGTTCGGAGAAGGAGCAAGGAGATCGAAAATCCCAGCAAGAAGAGCAAGAACACGGGTTTGAGCTGCAAAATGATTTTTTCTGGAGGTAGGAGAAGCAGATGAGAGCTAGAATGAGTGGAGGGGGTGCACGTGGGCCCCACAATCCAGGTAGGCGCGGCCAGGGGTGCCCGCGCCTCCAGGGCTTGTGGCCCACTGGTGCAACTCCCAGGCTAGCTCTTCTTCTCAGTATTTTTCAAAAAATCTAGAAAAATCATACTTGATTTTCAGGACGTTCGGAGAACTTTTATTTTCGGGGTACTTTTCCACGGGACGCTAAAACAGAAAACAGGGAAAACTAAACTAAATCTATCATTTTTCTTCTAAGCAACCGAAGGTGAAAGCTTGGAACAGAGGTTTGTGACTCCTCGGTTCATTCATCTCATGGTCATCGAAAGAAATCCGTCAATGAGGTTGATCAAGTCTCCTTGACAAACTTTTCGAATTGCAAAAGAAGACGGAGAATTTTCAAATAGTCACTAGGTTACCTCAATGGGGATGTGTATCTCCCAAACAAGCAAATCATACTTCATCTTAACAGGAGGAATAGGGCATTCAAAGCTCCCAATAAGAATCGAGGATGTTTTTTCGATAGCATTGATGCAATGTACTCGAATTGTTTCTTCGGAAAGTGCATTGTATGCTCATTACCGTTGACATGGAACGTGACATTGCCTTTGTTGCAATCTATAACATCCCATGCAGTGTTTAGAAAGGGTCTTCCAAGTATGACCGCCATGGCATCGTCCTCGGGAATATCCAGAATAACAAAGTCTGTTAAGATAGTGACGTTTGCAACCACAACAGGCACATCCTCGCAAATGCCGATAGGGTAAGCAGTTGATTTGTCGGCCATTTGCAGAGAGATTTTAATGGGTGTCAACTTATCCAGTGCAAGTCTACGATAAAGAGAGAGAGGCATAACACTAACACCGGCTCCAAGATCGCATAAAGCAGTTCTAACGTAGTTGCCTTTAATGGAGCAAGGTATAGTGGGCACACCGGGATCACCTAGTTTCTTAGGAGTTCCATCCTTGAAGGTATAATTAGCGAGCATGGTGGAAATCTCAACCTCAGGTATCCTCCTCTTATTAGTCACAATATCTTTCATGTACTTAGCATACGGAGACATTTGGAGCATATCTGTTAAACGCATTTGCAGAAAGACAGGTCTAATCATTCCAACAAATTGCTCAAAATACTCATCATACTTTTTCTTGGATGGTTTGGGAGGAAAGGGCATGGGTTTCTGAACCCATGGTTCCCTTTCTTTACCATGCTTCCTAGCAGCGAAGTCATTCTTATCGTATCTTCTATTCTTTGGGTGTGGGTTATCAAGATCAACAGGTTCAATCTCCACATCCTTATCATTGCTATGTTGAGCATCAACATGAACATCACTATTGATATTATCATTAGGCTCATGTTCATCACCAGATTGTGTTTCGGCATCAAAGACAGAGACATCGTTTGGACTCTGAGGTGTAGCAGCAACAAGGTTGCTAGCGTGCAAATCCCTATCATCTTTCTTCTTCTTTCTAGGATGACTAGGTGCATCTGTGCTAACTCCTTGAGAATCTTGTTCAATTCTCTTTGGGTGACCCTCAGGATACAAAGGTTCATGGGTCATTCTACCGCCTCTAGTGACGACTCTGACAGAATTGTCATTGAACTCATTGAGCAAGTCATTCTGAGCTTTAAGTACTTGTTCTACTTGAGTAGTAACCATAGAGGAATGTTTACTCAGAAGCTTAAGATCATTGACATTTTTGTCCACACAAGCACTTAAATGACTAAGCATACGAGAATTCTGTTCCAATTGTCTACTAACATAATCATTGAAACTTTGTTGTTTGGCAACGAAGTTATCAAATTCATCCATGCATAGGCTAGCAAGTTTATCAAAAGGAATATCACTCTCATCAAACCTACATAGAGAATTTACTTCTACTACCTGTATCGGGTTATCAAGACCATGGATATCTTCGATAAGTGGTAGATTTTTAAAATCTTTAGATTTAATGCCTTTCTCTCGCATAGATTTCTTAGCTTCTTGCATATCTTCAGGACTAAGGAATAGAATACCTCTTTTCATTGGAGTTGGCTTAGGAGGTTGTTCGGGAATAGTCCAAGCATTCTCATTGCACAAGATGTTATTCAATAGAACTTCAGCTTGTTCTACGGTTCGTTCCCTAAAAATACAACCGGCACAACTATCTAGGTGGTCTTTAGAAGCATCGGCAAGTCCATTATAGAAGATATCAAGTATTTCATTCTTCTCAAGAGGGTGATCAGGCAAAGCATTCAGTAGTTGGATGATCCTCCCCCAAGCTTGTGGGAGACTCTCTTCTTCAGCTTGAGCAAAGTTGTATATTTCCTACAAGGCAGCTTGCTTCTTATGGGCAGGGAAATATTTTTCAGAGAAGTAGTAGACCATATCCTGGGGCCTACGCACACAACCAGGAGAAAGAAAAGTGAACCAAGTCTTAGCATCATCCTTTAGCGAGAAAGGAAACAGCTTGAGGATATAGTAGTGGCGGATCTTTTCCTCACTAGTGAATAGGCTGGCTATATCATGCAGTTTGGTAAAATGGGCTACAACCGATTCAGACTCATAACTGTGAAAAGGATCAGATTCGACCAAAGTGATTAACTCAGGGTCGACAAAGAATTCATAATCCTTATCGGTCACAAAGATAGGCGAAGTAGCAAACTTCGGGTCGTATTTCATCCTAGCGTTCAGAGATTTTTCTTTCCACTTGCGTAGTAATTTCTCAACATCATAGCTATCCTTACACGCAAGAAAATCCTCAGCTATCTCTCCCTCCATAACATAACGCTCAGGCATATCAGGCAATTCAGGCATAATAGCAGGTTCTACTTCAATAGTATGAGCAGTTTTAGAAGTATCATCACACCTAGCAGCAACTCTAGCAATTTGTGCATCAAGGAATGCACCTAGTGGCAAAGCAGTATCAAGCATAGCATCATCAAGCAAAGCAGTATCAAGCATAGCATCATAAGGCAAAGCAGCATCAAGCATAGCATCATCGTAAGCATCGTGGGCAGCAGAAGTAGCATCATCAAGCACAGGCGACATATCAAGATTTCTAGCAGAAGGTGATGTCGCAAACTAACTCATAACTGAAGGTGAATCAAGTGCAGAGCTATATGGCAGTTCCTTACCTGTCCTCGTAGTTGAGGGCAAGACTTTAGTTCTTGGATCTATCGGATTCCTCATACTGACCAGCAGACGTAAATCCCAAGTGACTCAGAGAATTTAGTTGTGCTTCCCCGGCAACGGCGCCAGAAAAAGGTCTTGATAACCCACAAGTATAGGGGATCGCAACAGTTTTCGAGGGTAGAGTATTCAACCCAAATTTATTGATTCGACTCAAGGGGAAGCCAAAGAATATTCTCAAGTATTAGCAGCTGAGTTGTCAATTTGTAACGACTAAGATACGGTCCTTTCCGATCTGGGGATCGAGGCCCCGAATTGGAAAGGAGCGCATCTAAGCGTTTTGCAAACATGGTAACATAGCACATACATAATATCAATAGAATGACAATAAGGGATTCAATTGCCATCTCATAAATATATCAGAGTACATCACGCATACAATCAAGGTAGTTCCGCTACGGACTACAAAACAAAGGAAATGACTATGCTACCCTGTCTGCTGGCCCATGATCACGACCACGCCTCAATCTTCTAGATAGTTCACGTACAGGCGGTCGCTCTCCTCGTCGTACTGCCACGCCAGCTGCGTGCCGTCGGGATCACCTGCCTCGGGGGTACCTGAACCTGTTGGTGTTGTGAAGGAATCTGTGAGCCACGGGGACTCAGCAATCTATGACCTCGGTGCCAGAACTAGTCAAGTTATTAGGTTGGGAAGGTGGAGTATTTAGGTTGCAGCACCTAAGCTTAATATGGTGGCTATCTTACGTATATAATAATGAAGGTGGTCTATTCTAGCGGTCGACAATAGATGATCACTAAGTGATCCTGAACACCTACCTACATCAATCATAACCCCACTGTGTTCCCGATCGAAGAGAGATCTTCGAAGGGGACAATCACGGTTACGCACACAGTTGGCAATTTTATTAGCTTATGTTTAAGTTATGTATTACCGGATGTTAACAAAATATTCCAAGTTGCCACATAACCGCGGGCACGGCTTTCCGGAAGATTAAACCCTGCAGGGGTGCTCCAACTAGTCCATCACAAACGTACACGAGCCGCAAAGTAATCCTCTATCACGAATCTCGTGATCTCGTCGGATTCCTTAGAGGAAAACCTCAACTCTCGGGAGAACCAAAGCTTCATCGGGATTCCTATACGCAAGATATATCGCTAAGGTAAGACAAGACTAGCAGGACCTCCCGACGTGTCGACGACCCTGATAAGAGCCGCGTATCTCAGTCTCAGGACACGCCAGATGAGAACAGCGTCCAGTGGCCTGATAAACATCTCCCGAGTTGCCCCGGGTTGGCCCCGCACACGACTCTAGTTTGGACAACACTCATGAGGAGCACTGGCCTGGGTTATTGATTAAAGATCCTCGGGGTGACCATTCCCTATGCAGATTATTATTAAGTGATTAGCAAATTAACACCAATGTTGTGTCCTCTCGGACAAGTCTTAACACTACGTGATTTATCGAGGGGGTCCACATAACAACCCCGAACGTGTTAGGAGCGATCAATATGGAATCAAACACCGGTAGCCGGTAACTATGGCGGCAATAACGGAACAAAACACCCGGCAAAAGGTAGGCCTTCCGTTATTTACCAAGTATATAGGTGCATTAATTAAATAACAGAATTAAGATAATGATATCAAGCTCATGTTATCACATGAGGCAAAACACCTGCATCTAGCAACGCTAACATTAGTAGCTGAGCAAGGCCTACTTAGCCATTCAAGTCTTGCTAGGAAGGGATAAGTGTTTGTCTTCATGGCAGATCAGGAGGCAATTATTTCAGTGGTAGGCAGCGAGCATATGATGGAAGAAACGTAAACTAGCATAACAAGTCTAGATTTGGAATCAAGGTCATATCATCTTGCCTGTGATATCCTCAGCTTGGAACGGTTCTTGATCGTCCTGCACGTACTCTCCCAAATCCACGTACTCGTTCTCCGATCCCGGTGCTACCCAACATAAGAATAACATCCAATGAACAACAGCACCTCAAGATGCAACAAGCACATGATGCATGAGATGAATATGAGCATGCATCACTATTCTATTCACTAGCACAAGCATGAGAAGTAAATACATGTTCCAGGACAGAACTGCATCCTAAGCTATTTTGACATGATCAGATGCGTCTCGAGAAAACGATGCAAAACAATATAAAGAACATTACAATTGGAGCTACGGATCAACGGGAATCAACAAAACAAGATATAAAGCCCTACGTGTCAAATTCACCACAACACACTCCAATGGCTCAACTCTGGTATATCAAGGTAGCCAAGACATAAAACAATCCAACATGGATGGGGTGGAGCAAGGAAGAACACCACATCATCAACTAAGCACTCACAAACATCAAAATGCCAAAACTACACAATCCCCCATAAACTGCATCATAGCACTTTGTGAGCTACATGCTAGGCACCTTCAGCCACCCAAATATGCCAAATAATATATGTGGCTGTAGCTATACAAGAGTAATACAAGCACAAGCAAACATATCACAAAAAGGAGTTAAACACAGAAAGTTACACAGCTACAAACTTGCCCAAAAATATCAGATTTCAGGGACTTCGTGAAAATTTCAGATTCTCACTTTCTGTCTATGCTCTGAAGCATTTTGACAGCAGTCAAAACAATATCTACAGGATTTAAAATGGAATGAAAATTTACAGGGAGCTAGAAAAACATATCAGCTTCAACTTTCGAGTTGAAAGCTAAGGCTAAATCACAACACATTGACCTGCACAAGCTCATCTACACGAGAAGAAAATATAAACAGATTCTCACACTTAGTGAAAATCTCAAAATTTCACTAATCTGGAATTTCAGCCACATGCCTACTTTGATTGAGCACAACTTTCACATATGGATTCCTAAACATGAAATGAAACCAACATGTGGTAGAGGGGGGTCACTCTCTACTAGCACAACCAAGAAACAAACCTTTGTGCTCAACAAATCACATGGAGCCAAGCTCTAAACATGGAACAAATCTAAAATATGTCATCTCCAGAAAATGTTCCAATGGAAAAGCTAATCTCACCAATGGATTCCTGGGATGATTCTACCCCAAAAGCATATAAAATACATATGCACTTGCTTGGAGCAAGTATGCACAAACTAGGAAAGAAAATCTACATAGAATCCTATATAGTGTATAGTGCATCATCACATGTGCTATTCACTAGAACAAGCCTACACAAGCATATACACATGACCACAATATCAATGGTGGTACATGAGGGGTAGACCTCATGCCTATGTGCCTTGGCACATCTCCACTCCATCACAAGCAACAAGCACATCATAATGGAAACATCTACACATGATATAGAGGTCACACATACTATCTACACTCACATAAGCATCTCTTCGTCTACACATGCTACCCTGCAAACCTGTACTCATCAAGGTGCCTCATGCCTTGGGCATGTGTGTGAGTCACACCACATGCACACACACATACAAAGACCATAGGGGACTCGATCCCTGCACCTCAAGGGAACAAACAGAGGCACCAACCAATGCGCTACGTTGCGGGAGCTTGACAGAGTAAGGGAGCTAACTCTGAAGAGCTCCTGCAACTACTGCAACCACCACGCTGGCGACCGAACCAGAGGAGGACGGCGGCGACTACCACGGCTAACAACGTCGGCTACACGCTACTAGGGAGATGTAGGGTCCACAGGGGGGTCCATCCCCGCCCTGAAAAACACCCGAAGGTGCATATAGCAACGAGTACAACCTACACACTACCGCTGCGCTGCACTCTGCTCTCTGCAACTGAACAGAGCGATCAATCGACGAGGGGCTCGAGTCTATGCCGCGCTAGAGAGGGAAGAGAGGGGACGACGGCTGCTCACCGAGGGGGAAGGAGAGGAGAGGACGCGGTGTTGCAGGAAGAAGAGACGGCGCTGATCCGCTGCAGGAAGAAGCTGCCAGAGCCGAGGAAGGTGGCGCACATCATGGACGTCGAGGAGGAAGTACCTGCTTCGGCTCCGTGCAAAAATGGAACCCCTCCTGGGTCCTCTTGCTCGCACAGCTACGGGGAGGAGAGGAGCAGCTTATATCACCCTTGGGGGAAGCGCTGGAGCCGCAAGATCGAGGTATGGACGATCGGGAGGCTGAGGCTGGTTCGTACAAGGTGACGTCAACGGGAGGAAGAAGAGGGACGGCGAGCTGGGCTCCTGTGCTGCGAAGAGATTATGGGCCAGGGAGAAGATGGGACGCTCTAGCACCAGAGAGAGAAGGGAAACATGTGGCCCTTTCTAATTTAAAAAAAACATCACAGCAACTAATATCCCCAGGAAAAACTAAGGGCATAAAAATAGAAACAAAATATCCCTAGGCATAAGGGAATTATGCCCCAAATTAATAAAATACATAAATGATTATTTGGGCAACTGGAAATAATTACCAATCAGATTTAATTAAATCTGAATTAAAGGTAAACCACAAACAAAAGAGGTTTTAAAAACCCCTCTCCTACATGTCCACACTCCAACTAAAATGCACTAAAAGGGTAACATTTTTGAAACAGCATTCAAACAAGTTTCAAAATGTCTGCCAAAATAAAAGGAGAAGGAGGAATGGTTTTTTTTTAAACAACATGGTTCAAAACAATAGGATGACCACACTCCACATACCTATCACTTCACAACCATCACATTGCTCACACATACAAGGATCAACACAACAAGAACGAGACAAGCATGCAAGGAGAAGGCAAGGAAAAACAAGGCATGGATACCCACATGGAATAACAAATGGTATGCCAATCCACATCACATCAAGCAACACATGAAATCACAAGTCTCAAACCAAGACATGGAATGATATGGAATGCATGCATGCAATGGAAGAAAATACAAGGTGACACATGAAATCATACATGCAAAGATAGCCCTCATGTCATAGACAAAGTGGACCCACATGGGAAGGTTCCAAATAGGGAAGGTTACACATTTGGGGCATTACAAACTCTCCCACACTACAAAAAGATCTTGCCCCGAGATCTATGCCTGAAAGAACTCCGGAAATTCAGAACAGAGGTGATCCTCGCGTTCCCAAGTAGCCTCTTTATCGGAATGGTGTGACCACTGCACTTTGAGAAATTTGACAGTCTTGTTGCGGGTCTTGCGCTCAGTCGCCTCGAGAACCGCAACTGGATGCTCACGATAAGAAAGGTCAGGCTGAAGGTTGATGTCTTGAAGATGAACAGTGCGCCCGGGGACCTTGAAGCACCTCCGAAGCTGAGAAACATGGAGCACATCATGGACATTTGCAAAGTTTGACGGGAGCTCGAGCTGGTACGCATGGTCGCCTCTCTTGCCAACCACTCTGAATGGACCAACGAAACGAGGTGCAAGCTTGCCTTTGATGCCAAAGCGATGCATACCCTTCATAGGCAACACCTTGAGATAGACGAAGTCATCAAGCTCATAAGACATGTCACGGTGCTTGCTATCATAATAGCTCTTTTGACGGGACTGAGCTGCTCTGAGGTTGTCGCGAATGACCCGACACATCTCCTCAGCTTTTTCTATCAAATCATTCCCAAGGATCTGATGCTCGCCGGTCTCGGGCCAGTTGAGCGGGTTACGGCACTTCCTGCCATAGAGAATTTCAAACGGAGCCTTGCCAGAACTAGCTGGATAACTGTTGTTATACGAGAACTCCGCAAAAAGCAGACAATCCTCCCACTTCATGCCAAAAGAGATAACACATGCTCTTAGCATATCCCCAAGAACTTGATTGACTCGCTCCACTTGACCACTAGTCTGAGGATGGAACGCTGTGCTGAAGCGGATCTTTGTGGCCATAGCAGACTACAAGGAGTCCCAGAACTTGGAAGAGAAGATACTTCCGCGATCCGAAGAGATCATCATAGGCACACCCTGCAAGGACACAATCCTGGATGTGTACAACTCTGCAAGCTGAGCTTTTGAAATGGATTCCTTGACTGGAAGAAAATGAGCCACTTTACTCAACTTGTCGATGACGATGAAGATGGCAGCATTAACCTTCTTGGACTTCGGAAACCCGGTGACGAAATCCATCTCAATGTGATCGAACTTCCACTCGGGAATGGGCAATGGATGCAAAAGACCTGCTGAACGTTGATGCTCTGCTTTCACCCTTCGACATACATCACATTCATTTACGAACTGAGCAATCTCACGCTTCATGCGAGTCCACCAAAAGGTCTGTTTCAAGTCGTGGTACATCTTGGAGCTTCCAGGATGAATAGAGAGCAGAGAGTTATGAGCTTCTTCCACGATTACCTTTCTGAAATCACCTTTCGGGACGACCAGACGATCCTCGAAGAACAACGTGTCTCTGGCATCAACAGTGAAGCACTTATACTTGGGAAGACTCTTTGCCACGCCAATCTTGACTTTCTTCACCATGGCGTCAAGAAGTTGTGCTGCTAGGACCTGATCTTCCAAGGTAGGAGAGATCTGAAGGTTTGCAAGAAATCCCTGAGGTACTAACTGAAGGTTGAGCTTCCTGAAAGACTCGCAAAGACCAGGCTGGAGAGATTGCAGAATCAGACTGTTGCAGTACGCCTTCCTACTCAATGCATCTGCCACGACATTAGCTTTCTCTGGCGTGTACTCAACACTCGAATTAAAATCTTGGAGCATTTCCACCCAACGTGTTTGCCGAAGATTCAAGTTAGGCTGAGTGAAGATGTACTTGAGGCTCTTGTGATCGGTGAAAAACTTCAACCTTACGTTCCAACAAGAGGTGTCTCCAAGTCATCAGAGCGTGTACCACAGCTCCTAGCTCAAGATCATGCAAAGGATAGTTCTTCTCCGCTAGCTTCAACTGCCTGGAGGTATAAGCAACCACCTTCTTGTCTTGCATCAGGACTGCACCAAGACCCTTGAGAGAAGCATCGCAGAAGACCTGGTAAGGCTTGGAATCATCCGGAGGAACCAAGACTGGAGTGGAGGTAAGCTTCTCTTTGAGTGTGTCGAAGGCCAACTAACACTCTGGAGACGAAGCATACTTCACACCTTTCTGAAGAAGACTTGAGAGCGTCTTGGTGATCTTGGAGAAGTTCTCAACGAACCTTCTGCAATAGCCAGCAAGCCCGAGAAAGCTTCGAAGCTTCTTCACATTCTGCGGAGGCTCCCATTCAACAATGGCCTGAACTTTGGACGGATCAACTTTAATGCCCTCGACAGAGATAATGTGACCCACATAGACAACTTCTTTCAGCCAGAACTCACACTTGGAAAACTTGGCATACAGCTTGTACTCTCTCAGCTTATCAAGCACCAATCTGAGATGTTCTTCATGTTCTTCCTCAGTTTCAGAAAAGACCAGAATGTCGTCGAGATAGAGCAAGACAAAGTCATTCTTGAACGGAGAGAATATGTAGTTCATCAATCGACAGAATGTCGGAGGAGCATTAGCCAGACCAAAAGACATGACCGTATACTCATACGAGCCAAAACTAGTCCTGCAGGCAGTCTTCGGAATATCTTCCTCGCGAATGCGAATTTGATGATAGCTCATTCTGAGATCAAGCTTGGAGAAGACCTTAGCACCTTTCAACTGTTCGAACAGCTCAGTTATGTTCGAAAGTGGATATCTGTTCCTGATTGTCTTCTTGTTCAATGGACGGTAATCGACACACAGCCAGTCCGTGCAATCCTTCTTCTTGACAAACAGAACTCCACAGCCCCACGGAGACGCGCTCGATCTGATCAAACCCAAACGCTCCTGCTCATCGAGTTGCCTCTTAAGTTCCTTCAACTCTTCTGGACCCAATTTGTACGGCCGTTTGCACACCGGCTCGGTGCCTGGCTCAAGCTCAATGACAAACTCAACTTCACGGTGCGGAGGCATGCCTGGCAGCTCTTGAGGAAACACATCTTCATATTCGCACACCACTGGGACTTGCGAAATAGGATTAATCTCACCCATTTCATTCAAAGAGAACAGACGGATTGTATCATCGCGCGTCGTGAATATAATCGCGTCCTCCGAAGAGTGGGTAAGCTTCACTTCTTTAGCTTCACAATCAATCGATGCCTTGTTCATGGCCAACCAGTCCATACCAAGGATCAAGTCGATGTCGGAATTGCCCAAGACAATAGGAGATGCGAGAAAAGCATAAGCACCCATCTTGACAGAAACATCCGGGACCCGACAATTTGAATTCATCAATCTCCCAGGAGAAACTACTGAGATAGGCTTAACCAAATCTTGACAAACAAACTCATGCTTTGCAAAGAATGGAAGGGACATGAAGTAATGTGATGCACCAGAATCAAATAACACTTTAGCAGGAATATCATTGATGAGTAGGTTACCCATGATCACATCTAACGAGTTTTCTGCCTCAGTTGCATTCACCATGTTGACTCGAGCTGATCTGGGGTTGAACTTGACAAGAGCATTGCTTGGAGGTTTGCCTGGAGGAGGAGGCGGCAATCGGAGCTGAGAAGTACACTTGTTGGCATAATGACCCTTCTGACCACACTTGTGACAAGTAACCTCTGCTCGCTGCCGGTACTGAGACTGAGGAGCCTTTGCTTCTGATGTTGGAATCTCTGTTGAAAGACAGGGTTGGGTGGGTGGGAAGACCCACGACCAACAGAGTGCTTGAGCTGCTGCGAGTGTCGAGGAGGAGGAGGAGGAGACACCCAAAACTTTTGTTGCTTCTGAACCATGTGAGTAGAGGAAGAGCTGGAAGCTCTGAAGCGCTTCTTAGAATTCTCCACCTTGAGCAAGGCTGCCTCTGCCCTGAGAGCTAAGTTGTAGAACTTGTCGAACTCCTCAGGATCGTGCAAAGCAAGAGCTAACTGCAAATCTTCTTTCAAGCCACCTCTGAACTGATAAATCTTGCTCTTCTGATCAGGTATATCCTGCAAGGCGTAACGGGCTAGCTCGTGGAACTCAATGTTGTACTTGTACACGGAATTGCCACCCTGCTTCAAACGCCTGAACTTCTCACGCATCTCCTCCACAAAGCTGGAAGGCATGTAGTGGGACGTGAAGTCACGACAGAACTCATCCCAAGTGATCACTCTAGCGCCTCTGGAATCCTTCAACTGTTGCCACCAGATAGAAGCCTGCCCCTTCAACTGGAATGTTGCAAATTTGATGAAATCCTCAGGACAGACATTGCTACACTCGAAATGCTTGTTCATATCACGGATCCAATCCTCTGCATCAAATGGCTGGTCACAGGAAGTGAAAGTCTTTGGTTGATTCGACAGGAACTGACTCAGACTAGCAAACTGATTGCCACCATGCTGGAAATTGCCTTGCTGTTGATTAGCTCTCTCTTGCAACAACTGTAGCAGAATCTGGGTGTTTGCATTAGTAGCAGCCATCACCGCTTGACAGGCCTCTGCAGGAGGAGGCGGCGGTGGCGGAGGATTCTCCGGAGGAGGAGGTGGTGGCGGCACATCCTCACGCCCTGGGTTCTGACGAGTTGGTGGAGCCATCCTGAAGACGGACAACACATTAGCCCACAGAACAAATTGAAGATAAAGCTGGATCAAAATGACAGGAATATCTGAACAGGAATATAGCAATTGCATTTGAACAAAATAGTAAGAATGCTTCCTCAAAGTGACGATCGACAAAATTCTGATAAAGACCACTGCAAACAAGTATGAGCTAGAATTGCTCGGAACAAACATATTATCGAGATTTCATCTGATATCTTCGTGGATAAGATCGCACGGGCTCGAATTTATAGTAGCCATCCTGTGCAAGGTAGTGCACACGACATACGAAGTATCCCTGAGTCGTAGCGAGCTACAAGGACTCTTTAAGACACAACGCGAACCGCTGTAAGACGACCGTGAACAAACGCACCCACTGAACATCGAATCCCAACCTCCATCATGCATCCGTAGGAAGAAAGTCCTATAAGATACTACTTGATATCCCACCTATGAATTCCCGAAATAACTGGTCATGCAATCTGATACACGAATACAAGGAGTAATATCACACAACTCCTATACTAACCTGTCACCTGTATCACATCCCTCAACACACAACGAGCATCTCGAACCTTCATCTACAATAGACCCTCGTGATCACAATGATACCAAGTATGGCAGTACTCCCGAACAATCTGCACCAGTACTGGGGACATCGGGGTTATCTCGCCACTACCAGTATTGAAGCAATAACGAACATCCTTCGTTCTTAGGTACTCAGAAATCTGAATGATGGCGATGTGCGCAAGAATCCCCTGGAGCTCAACTCCCCGGAAGAAATCAAGGCAGGCAGGAGGCACCATGACAGAACTCCGTCACATCGAAATCATATAGATTTCACAAATACCCGCGTGATCCTAAAAAAATTTGAGAGAGAAAAGGAGTAGAATTTAAGATTTCCTAAATCGGGAACCTCAGCAGAGCATGGAAGAAGAGAAAAAAGAATCCTACTCTCCGTTATAACTAAGACTGAAAACATTTTACTAGACTCGACTTGGCCAAGTACGATCACACAAAGGCTCCTATGGTCGTAAGGCTCTGATTACCAACTTGTAACGACTAAGATGCGGTCCTTTCCGATCAGGGGATCGAGGCCCCGAATTGGAAAGGAGCGCATCTAAGCGTTTCGCAAACATGGTAACATAGCACATACATAATATCAACAGAATGACAATAAGGGATTCAATTGCCATCTCATAAATATATCAGAGTACATCACGCATACAATCAAGGTAGTTCCGCTACGGACTACAAAACAAAGGAAATGACTATGCTACCCTGCCTGCTAGCCCATGATCATGACCACGCCTCAATCTTCTAGATAGTTCACGTACAGGCGGTCGCTCTCCTTGTCGTACTGCCACGCCAGCTACGTGCCGTCGGGATCACCTTCCTCGGGGGTACCTGAACCTGTTGGTGTTGTGAAGGAATCTGTGAGCCACGGGGACTTAGCAATCTATGACCTCGGTGCCAGAACTAGTCAAGTTATTAGGTTGGGAAGGTGGAGTATTTAGGTTGCAGCACCTAAGCTTAATATGGTGGCTATCTTACGTAGAACATAATGAAGGTGGTCTATTCTAGCGGTCGACAATAGATGATCACTAAGTGATCCTGTACACCTACCTACGTCAATCATAACCCCACCATGTTCCCGATCGAAGAGAGATCTTCGAAGGGGACAGCCACGGTTACGCACACAGTTGGCAATTTTATTAGCTTATGTTTAAGTTATCTATTACCGGATGTTAACAAAATATTCCAAGTTGCCACATAACCGCGGGCACAGCTTTCTGAAAGATTAAACCCTGTAGGGGTGCTCCAACTAGTCCATCATAAACGTACATGGGCCGCAAAGTAATCCTCTATCACGAATCTCGTGATCTCATCGGATTCCTTAGAGGAAAACCTCAACTCTGGGGAGAACCAAAGCTTCACTGGGATTCCTATATGCAAGATATATCGCAGACCCTCATAAGACTAGCAGGACCTCCTGACGTGTCGACGACCCTCATAAGAGTCGCGTATCTCAGTCTCACAACACGCCGGATGAGCACAGCATACAGTGGCTGGATAGATATCTCCCGAGTTGCCCCGGGTTGGCCCCGCACACGACTCTAGTTTGGACCAACACTCATGAGGAGCACTGGCCCGGGTTGTTGATTAAAGATCCTCGGTGTGATCATTCCCTATGAAGATTATTATTAAGTGATTAGCATATTAACACCAATGTTGGGTCCTGCCGGACAAGTCTTAACACTACACGATTTATCGAGGGGGTCCCCGTAACAACCCCGAACGTGTTAGGAGCGATCAATATGGAATCAAACACCGGTAGCCGGTAACTATGGCAGCAATAACGGAACAAAACACCCGGGAAAAGGCTAGGCCTTCCGTTATTTACCAAGTATATAGGTGCATTAATAAAATAACAGAATTAAGATAATGATATCAAGCTCATGTTATCACATGACGCAAAACACGTGCATCTAGCAACGCTAACATTAGTAGCTGAGCAAGGCCTACTTAGCCATTCCAGTCTTGCTAGGAAGGGATAAGTGTTTGGTTCATGGCATATCAGGAGGCAATTATTTCAGTGGTAGGCAGCGAGCATATTATGGAAGAAACGTAAACTAGCATAACAAGTCTAGAGATGGAATCAAGGTCATATCATCTTGCCTGTGATATCCTCAGCTTGGAACGGTTCCTGATCGTCCTGCACGTACTCTCCCGAATCCACGTACTCGTTCGCCGATCCCGGTGCTACCCAACATAAGAATAACATCCAATGAACAACAGCACCTCAAGATGCAACAAGCATAAAACAATCCAACATGGATGGGGTGGAGCAAGGAAGAACACCACATCATGAACTAAGCACTCACAAACATCAAAATGCCAAAACTACACAATCTGCCATAAACTGCATCATAGCACTTTGTGAGCTACATGCAAGGCACCTACAGCCACCCAAATATGCCAAATAATATATGTGGTTGTAGCTATCCAAGATTAATACAAGCACAAGCAAAAATATCACACAAAGGAGTTAAACACAGAAAGTTACACTGCTGCAAACTTGCCCAAAAATATCAAATTTCCGGGACTTCGTGAAAATTCCAGATTCTCACTTTCTGTCTATGCTCTGAAGCATTTTGACAGCAGTCAAAACAATATCTACAGGACTCCAAATGGAATGAAAATTTACAGGGAGCTAGAAAAACATATTATCTTCAACTTTCCAGTTGAAAGCTAAGGCTAAATCACAACACATTGACCTGCACAATCTCATCTACAAGAGAAGAAAATATAAACAGGTTCTCAGATTTTCACTAATCTGGAATTTCAGCCACATGCCTACTTTGATTGAGCACAACTTGCACATATATATTCCTAAACATGAAATGAAACCAACATGTGGTAGAGGGGGTCAACCTAAACTAGCACAACCAAGAAGCAAACCTTTGTGCTCAACAAATCACATGGAACCAAGCTCTAAACATGGAACAAATCTAAAATATGTAATCTCCAGAAAATGTTCCAATGGCAAAGCTAATCTCACCATTGGATTCCTGGGATTATTCTACCCCAAAAGCATATAAAATACATATGCACTTGCTTGGAGCAAGTGTGCACAAACTAGGAAAGAAAATCTACATAGAATCCTATATAGTGTATAGTGCATCTTCACATGTGCTATTCACTAGAACAAACCTACACAAGCATATACACATGACCACAATATCAATGGGGGTACATGAGGGGTAGACCTCATGCCTATGTGCCTTGGCACATCTCCACTCCATCACAAGCAACAAGCACATCATAATGGAAACATCTACACATGATATAGAGGTCACACATACTATCTACATTCACATAAGCATCTCTTCGTCTACACATGCTACCCTGCAAACCTGTGCTCATCAAGGTGCCTCATGCCTTGGGCATGTGTGTGAGTCACACCACATGCACACACACATATACAAACACTTAGAGCACACCACATGCACACACCACTTGCAACACATACACATGCATATGTGTCAACACACACACTACACCACAATAACTACCTATGCACAGATTTACACAAGGTATGTGGAGAGGGGGAATCCCATCCACACACCTACACACTCACTCTTGTAGCAACTACACATACACATCACAACGCAATTTGCCCAACAATAATCTTCACATGCAGCAACCAATGACACAACAAAAAAAATAAAAAACTAGTCTAATATATCCTCATCACATGCACCTGGAATTACTGTTGCTAGCAGCAAAATTGGAGGCTTGGGGGGTCGAACCCAAGCCCTCGTGAATTGCACTACTGTTGTTGCCACCCTGCTACTGCCATGGCGTCGACACACAGGGATCAGCTAGCAAGAAATACCTCTGGTGCTGCTATGTACTGTCGAACAGGAAAGGAAAACAGGAAAAAAAAGGGTGCACCATAGGGGACTCGAACCCTGCACCTCAAGGGAACAAACAGAGACACCAACCATTGCGCTATGTTGCGTGAGCTTGACAGAGTAAGGGAGCTAACTCTGAAGAGCTCCTGCAACTACTGCAACCACCACGCCGGCGACCGAACCAGAGGAGGACGGCAATGACTACCACGGCTAACAAAGTCGGCTACACGCTACTGGGGCGACGTAGGGTCCACAGGAGGATCCATTCCCGCCCTGAAAAACACCTGAAGGCGCATATAGCAACGAGCACAACCTACACACTACTGTTGCGCTGCACTCTGCCCTCTGCAACTGAACAGAGCGATCCATCGACGAGGGGCTCGAGTCTACGCCGCGCTAGAGAGGGAAGAGAGGGGACGACGGCTGCTCACCGAGGGGGAAGGAGAGGACAGGACGACGACGTTGCAGGAAGAAGAGACAGCGCTGATTGGCTGCAGGAAGAAGATGCCGGAGCCGAGGAAGGTGGCGCACGTCGTGGACGTCGAGGAGGAAGTCCCTGCTTCGGCTCCGCGCAAAAATGGAACCCCTCCTAGGTCCTCTTGCTCGCACAACTATGGGGAGGAGAGGAGCAGCTTATATCACCCTTGGGGGAAGCGTTGGAGCCTCAAGATCGAGGTATGGACGATCGGGAGGCTGAGGTTGGTTCGTACAGGGTGACGTCGACGGGAGGAAGAAGAGGGATGGCGAGCTGGGCTCGTGTGCTGCGAAGAGATTATGGGCGAGGGAGAAGATGGGCCACTCTAGCACGAGCGAGAGAGAAGGGAAGCCTGTGGCCCTTTCTAATTTAAAAACAACATCACAGCAACTAATATCCCTAGGAAAAACTAAGGGCATAAAATAGAAACAAAATATCCCTCGGCATAAGGGAATTATGCCCCCAAATTAATAAAATACCAAAATGATTATTTGGGCAACTAAAAATAATTACCAATCATATTTAATTAAATCTGAATTAAAGGCAAACCACAAACAAAAGAAGTTTTAAAAACCCCTCTCCTACATGTCCACACTCCAACTAAAATGCACTAAAAGGGTAACATTTTTAAAACAGCATTCAAACAAGTTTCAAAATGCCTGCCAAAATAAAAGGAGAAGGAGGAATAGTTTTTTTTGGAAACAACATGGTTCAAAACAATAGGATGACCACACTCCACATACCTATCACTTCACAACAATCACATTGCTCACACATACAAGGATCAACACAACAAGAACGAGACAAGCATGCAAGGAGAAGGCAAGGCAAAACAAGGCATGGATACCCACATGGAATAACACATGGTATGCCAATCCATATCACATCAAGCAACACATGAAATCACAAGTCTCAAACCAAGACATGGAATGATATGGAATGCATGCATGCAAAGGAAGAAAATACAAGGTGACACATGAAATCATACATGCAAAGATAGCCCTGATGTCATAGACAAAGTGGACCCACATGGGAAGGTTCCAAATAGGGAAGGTTACACATTTGGGGCATTACACAATTCAACCACACCTGAAAGAGTTAGTGTCTGTAGTAAAGTATCAGTCGCCAAGTAGGGTGATGGGAGCAGTAGCAACAGTAACCAATATCAGCAGAGTAACAGCAGTAGCAACAGAGTAACGTAACAAGGACCAGTAGTAAAAGACTCGTAGGCATTGGATCGATGATGGATGATTATGCCGGATGTGATTCATCATGCAACAATTATAACACGGAGAGATAAGTAACTAGCTCTGTATGTAGTCATACATGCTTAGGGAAAAGAACTTGCATGACATCTATTGTCCATCCCTCCCATGGCAGCGGGGTCCTAATGGAAACTACGGGATATTAAGGTTCTCCTTTTAATAAAGAACCGGACCAACGCATTAACACTTGGTGAATACATGAACTCCTCATACTATGGTCATCTCCGGGAGTGGTTCCGGCTATTGTCACTCCGGGGTTGCCGGGTCATAACACATAGTAGGTGACTACAACTTGCAAGATAGGATCTAAAACACACATATATTGGCGACAATATAATAGGTTCAGATCTGAAATCATGGCACTCGGGCCCTAGTGACTAGCATTAAGCATGGCAAAGTAGTAGCAACATCAATCTCAGAACATAGTGGATACTAGGGATCAATCCCCATCAAAACTAACTCGATTACATGATAGATCTCATCCAACCCATCACCGTCGAGCAAGCCTACGATGAGATTACTCACGAACGGTGAAGAGCATCATGGAATTGGCGATGAAGGAAGGTTGATGATGACGATGGCGATGATTTCCCCTCTCCGGAGCCCGGAACGGACTCCAGATCTGCCCTCCAAATGAAGAACAGGAGGTGGCGGTGCCTCCGTATCGTAAAACGCGATAAACTCTTCTCCTTGATTTTTTTTCCGAGCGATACGGACTAAATAGAGCTGAGATTGGAGGCGGTGGAGCGTCGTGGGCTCCACAAGCCTGCCAGGCGCGGCCAGGGGGCCCGTGCCTGATGGGCTTATGGGCTCCACGCTCCACATCCTCCGTTGATTCTTGTGCCAGTATTTTTCATAAATTCCAAAAAAATTCTTCGTAAATTTTCAAGTCATTCCGAGAACTTTTATTTCTGCGCAAAAACAAAACCATGGAAATTCTGCTGAAAACAGCGTTAGTCCGGGTTAGTTCCATTCAAATCATGCAAATTAGAGTCAAAAACAAGGGCAAAAGAGTTCGGAAAAGTAGATACAACGGAAACGTATGAGTCGTCCACTAGCTGGCTGACGTGTTTGGTCTTGGTGACAACATCATCCATGTATGCCTCAACTGTCTTGCCAATTTTTTCCTCTAGAAATGTTTGAATCATGCGCTAACATATGGTGCCTATGTTTTTTAACCCAAAGAGCATTGTGTTAAAGCAGAATGACCCTTAGGGAGTGATGAAAGCGGTTGCAGCTTGATTGGATTCCTTCATCTTTATTTGATGGTATCCGTAGTAAGCATCGAGTAAACATAGTGAGTCATGTACCACGGTGGCATCAACGATTTGGTCTATGCATGGCAAATGAAACGGATCCTTAGGGTAGGCTTTATTGAGGTCTTTGAAATCGATGCATAATCGTCAGGATTTGTCCTTTTTTGGGACCATGACCACATTTGCCAACCACTCAGGATGTTTGATGTCCCGAATGAATCCGACTTTGAGCAGCTTTACTAGTTTTGTGCCCATGGCTTGACGCTTCGGTTCGGCGAAGCAACGTGGCATTTGTTTGACGGGTTTGAAGCTATCTATTATATTCAAGCTGTGCTCGGCCAGTCTTCACGGGATTCCTGGCATGTACGAAGGGTGCCAGGCGAATATATCCCAGTTTTCACGCAAGAATGTGCATAATCCTTCAGCGACCATGGGGTCGAGATGTGCTCCGATGGATACTGTTTTAGCAGGGTCCTTTGGTGCACTTGGAACTTGATTATCTCATCGGCAGGCTTGAAAGATGTAGACTTGGGTCTCTTGCTAAGAGTCACGTCATCCCTGCCGACCATTGATCTTAGTTTAGTAAGTTCTTCAGCTGCAAGGGCCTCTGAAAGTGCCTCGAGGGCAAGTGTTGCGGTTTTATTTTGAGCCCGTAGGTCCCTATCCAGATTGCTTATCAGGGTAATGACACCGTTGGGTCTGGACATTTTGAGTTTCATATACCCATAATGGGGTACGGCCTGGAATCTAGTGAAGGCCTCCTGTCCCAAAAGGGCATGATAGCGGCTTATGAAGGGTACGATATGGAAGGTGAGCTCTTCATACCTGTAATTCTCGTAGGTGTCGAATACTACATCGAGGGAGACCCGACTTGTGCATCAAGATTCTCTTCCAGGGATGATTCCTCGAACGGCTGTGCTGTTGCGTTCAATGCGGGATTTATTGAACTGCATTTTATCCAAGGTTACTTCATAAATGAGGTTTTCATACGTCCATTTTGCATCATGCTTTTATGTTGATACTTATTGCTTTATGGGCTGTTATTACACTTCACGGTACAATACTTATGCCTTTTCTCTCTTATTTTGCAAGGTTTACATGAAGAGGGAGAATGCCGCAACCTGGAATTCTGGCCTGAAAAAGGAGCAAGTTTGATATACCTATTCTGCGCAACTCCAAAAGCCGTGAAAATCAACGAGGAATTATTTTGGAATTTATAAAAAATACTGGGCGGAATAAGTACCAGAGGGGAGCCACCATGAGGCCACAAGCCTGCTAGGTGCGGCCTACCCCCTGGCCGCGCCTAGGGGGCTTGTGGGCTCCCTGTTGGCCCTCTGGCTCCCCTCTTTTGCTATAAGGAGGGTTTCGTTCCAGAAAAAATCAGTAGGAGGCTTTCGGGAGGAATCGTCGCCGCCACGAGGCGGAACTTGAGCAGAACCAACATAGAGCTCCGGCAGGGTCGTCCTGCCGGGGAAACTTCCCTCCCGGAGGGGGAAATCATCACCATCATCATCACCAACACTCCTCTCATCGGAGGGGACTCATCACCATCAACATCTTCATCAGCACCATCTCATCTCAAAACCCTAGTTCATCTCTTGTAACCAATCTCCCTCTCACGGCTCTGATTGGTACTTGTAAGGTTGCTAGTAGTGTTAATTACTCTTTGGGGTTGATGCTAGTTGGATTACTCGGTGGAAGATTATATGTTCAGATCCTTGATGCTATTCAATACCTCTCTGGTCATGAACATAATTATGCTTTGTGAGTAGTTACTTTTGTTCCTGAGGACATGGGATAAGTCATGCTATAAGTAGTCATGTGAATTTGGTATTAGTTTGATATTTTGATGCATTGTATGTTGTTTTTCCTCTAGTGGTGATATGTGAACGTTGAGTACATAACACTTCACCATTATTTGGGCCTAGAGGAAGGCATTGGGAAGTAGTAAGTAAATGATGGGTTGCTAGAGTGACAGAATCTTAAACCCTAGTTTATGTGTTGCTTCGTAAGGGCTGATTTGGATCCACTAGTTTAATGCTATGGTTAGACTTTATCTTAATTCTTCTTTCGTAGTTGCGGATGCTTGCGAGAGGGGTTAATCAAAAGTGGGAGGTTTGTCCAAGTAAGGGCAACACCCAAGCACCGGTCCACCCACATATCAAACTATCAAAGTAGCGAACGCGAATCATATGAACATGATGAAAACTAGCTTGACAGAAATTCTCGTGTGTCCTCGGGAGCGCTTTACCTCCTATAAGAGTTTGTCTAGGATTTTCCCTTGCTACAAAAGGGATTGGTCCACTTTGCTGCACCTTTGTTACTATTGCTACTTGTTACTTGCTACTCGCTACGAATCATCTTATCACACAACTATCTGTTACCGATAATTTCAGTGCTTGCAGAGAATACCTTGCTGAAAACCACTTGTCAGATCCTTCTGCTCCTCGTTGGGTTCGACACTCTTACTTATCGAAAGGACTACGATAGATCCCCTACACTTGTGGGTCATCAAGACTCTTTTCTGGCGTCGTTGTCGGGTAGGGAAGCGTCTTTGGTAAGTGGAATTTGGTAAGGAAACATTTATATAGTGTGCTGAAATTTATTGTCACTTGTCACTATGGAAACTAATCCTTTGAGGAGCTTGTTTGGGGTATGTTCACCTCAAACGGAAGCACAAAGAGTTGCTCCTCAACCTGCTGCACCTACTTAAAATACTTGTTATGAAATTCCTTCGGGTATGCTAGAGAAACTGTTGGCTAATCCTTTTTCAGGAGATGGAACATCACATCCAGACTTGCATCTAATCTATGTAGATGAAGTTTGTGGTTTATTTAAGCTTGCAGGTTTGCCCGAGGATGCGGTCAAGAAGAAGGTCTTTCCCTTATCTTTGGGGGATAAATAATTGAAATGGTATAGGCTATGTGATGATACTGGATCATGGAACTACAACCGATTGAAATTGGAATTTCATCAAAGGTTTTATCCTATGCATTTGGTACATCGTGATCAGAATTATATTAATAATTTTTGGCCTCGTGACAGAGAAAGCATCGCTCAAGCTTGGGGGAGGCTTAAATCAATGTTATATTCATGCCCCAACCATGAGCTCTCGAGAGAAATTATCATTCAAAACTTCTATGCTCGGCTTTCTGATGATAATCGCACCATGCTTGGCACTTCTTGTACCGGTTCTTTTATGAAGAGAAATATTGACTTCAAATGGAATCTATTGGAAAGAATTAAATGCAACTCTGAAGAATAGGAGTTTGATGAAGGTAAGGAGTCAGGTATGAATCTCAAGTTTGATTGCGTTAAATCCTTTGTTGAAACAAATACTTTTTGTGATTTTAGCGCTAACTATGGACTTGACTCTGAGATAGTAGCTTCATTGTGTGAATCATTTTCTGCTCATATTGATCTCCCTAAAGAGAAGTGGTTTAAATATCATCCTAGCTTAGAAGTCAATGTAGTTAAACCCGGCCCAGTTGAACAGAAAGTCATCGCTTATAATGATCCTATTGTTCCTAGTGCTTACATTGAGAAACCACCTTTCCCTGTTGGGATAAAGGATCGTTCTAAAGCTTCAACTGTGATACATAGGGGCTACATTAGAACACCTACACCCCCTGAGCAAATTAGAGTTAAACCTAGCATTGTTATTATCAAAGAGCTCCTATTCGACAATGTTGATGGCCATGATATTCACTTCTGTGAAGATGCTGCTAGAATTGCTAAACCACATGCTAGAGACAAACATAGGCCTGTTGTTGGCACGCCTGTTGTTTCTGTTAAGATAGGATATCATTGTTAGCATGGTTTATGTGACGTGGGTGCTAGTGTTAGTGCAATACCTCAATCTCTATATGATGAAATTAAATACGATATTGCACCTGTCGAGATGGAACCTATTGATGTCACTATTTATCTCGCCAATAGAGATACTATCTGCCCTTTGGGAATTGTTAGGGATGTTGAAGTCTTGTGTGGTAAAACAAAGTATCCTGCTAATTTTCACGTTCTTGCTACCACACAAGATCGCTTTTGTCCCATCATATTTGGCAGACCTTTCCTCAATACTGTCAATGATCATATTGATTGTCAGAAGGAAACTGTCACTGTTGGCTTCGAAGGTGTGTCACATGAGTTCAATTTCTCCAAGTTTTGTAGACAACCTCATGAAAAAGAGTTTCCTAGTAAGGATGAAATTATTGCCCTAGCTTCTATTGTTGTACCTCCTACTGATCCTTTAGATCAATACTTGCTTGAGCATGAAAATGATATGCATATGGATGAAAGGAATGAGATAGATAGAGTTATCTTTGAACAACATCCTATCCTTAAGAATAATTTTCCTGTTGAACTGCTTGGTGATCCACCCCCACCAAAGGGTGATCTTGTGTTCGAGCTTAAACAGTTGCCTGATACTCTTAAGTATGCTTATCTTGATGAAAAAGAGATATATCATGTTATTATTAGTGCTAGCCTTTTTGTGACGCCCTCGGCTTAATCGTACGCTAATCATACACGCAAATGCGTGCGATCAAACCCAAGGACTCACGGGGAGATATCACAACACAACTCTAGACACAAATAAAATAACATCAGCTTCATATTACAAGCCAGGGGCCTCGAGGGCTAGAATACGAAAGCTCGATAAACACACGAGTCAGCGGAATCAACAAATATCTGAGTACAGACATAAAACATGGGGTGCCTTAGAGAAGGCTAGCACAAAAGATACAACGATCGAACGAGGCGAGGCCTCCTGCCTGGGAACCTCCTAACTACTCCTGATCATCAGCGGCCTCCACGTAGTAGTAGGCACCGTCGGGGTAGCAGTCGTCGGTGGCGGGGACCTCCATCTCCTGGGCTCCATCATCTGGTCGCAGCAAACGGATCAAGGGGACAAGGGGGAGCAAAGCAGCGGTGAGTACTCATCCAAAGTACTCGCAAGTCTTACATCAGAACTATTCTAAATATGCATCAGTATCAAAGAAGGGGGTTATATGTGGACTGACTGCAGCAATGCGAGAATAGAGAGAGAAGGCCTAGTCCTATCGAAGACTAGCATCTTCAGGGTCTTGCAGCAAAAGACGAGAGTAGAACAGGGGTAAAAAATTAATAGTCATATTGTTGCAGCAATATTAAAGTGAGGTCACGCCTAAGGATCCTCCCTCGACTCCCTGCGAGGAAGCAATCCCGAGGCAAACTAATTCCAGTTAAGTAACAATTGTAGTTGTAAAAGATCGGGACACAACTCCAAGTTGTCCTGTAACCGTGGACACGGCTATCTGAATAGTTAATTTTCATCCCTGCAGGGGTGCACCACATGTCCCGTCACGCTCGATAACACTCTGGCCGGACATACTTTTCTGGGTCCTGCCCGGCCTCGGAATATCGACACGTCGCAGCCCCACCTAAGACTAATCAGAGAGGCCAGCCCGCCGGTCTAAATCCTAATCACAAAGGGTTTGTGGGCCCAGTTCCCCTTCACGCTCCTGCACGTGGCGTGGGCGGCCGACGTCAGTCCTAGCATCCCTTAATCACAAGCGCGATGCATCTCGGGACCACTCGGGCGCGCGCCGCTACATTGCTGGCATCTGAAAAGCTTTGGCTGATACCGCGATGCTGAGTACCCATAATTCTTCCCGCGTAGCCGGTTAGTGCGAAAAGGTCTCCGACCAACCCAGATCAAATACCCAAATCCATTAGCATTTTAATTAGGCCAACAACACAATCTCTCGGGAATCCACCCGTCTTACAACTAATCACCAATGATCCCAGTAACATGGTCGAGTAACTGTGTGGTTGTAACATCGGGGGGAACCCGAGGTATCACCCTCGTTGGATTCCGAACGATGTACCCGTCAAGGTGGGCTTAGAGGAATCACCCTCGGGGGTCCCACACTCGCGGGGTTGCACGACAGAGGCGTCATCGGGAATGGTGAAAGAGGAATCACCCCCGATAATCACGACCGACTAGCTATACTACAGAGATATCATCAGGAGTACTTATCGAGGTGTCACCCTCGGTACCCGATAGTATCCCTATAGCGTCGTACAACGAAGGGGGGTGAAGGTGCTGTGTCGGGTCTGGCTCATCGATCAGAGATCGAGATTGAAAACAAGCGGGGCAACTGAACTACGGGGTCAGAGGGGATGACTGCTCCACCTATACTAAGCATATTAAAGGTACAGGACTGAAAGTAGCAGTTCATCAAAAACAGGCTATGCATCAGATATAGGAGCTAACTACAACAGTAGCAAAATACTAATGCAAGCAGTAGGAAGAAAGACATAGGTGATATAGGAATGATCAAGGGGAATTTGCTTGCCTTGCTGCTCTGCGGCAAAGGACTGATTGGCAGGGTCATAGATGTACCCGGCAGCAGCGTCAGTCTCGGGGTCTACCTGTAAGAAGAGGGGGAAGAAACAATAAATAATAGCACCGATGCAACACAAAGCATGACATGGCAAGATGCAGGCTAGACATGAGCTAACGCAGCAGCATCCGTCATAGACGGGTCGGAAGAATATCTGATGATATTTTCAGGGTCTCGGGCTACTACCGGTTATACTGGAAACGATGGAAAAGTTCCATGTTTGCTATGCTAGGGACGCGTGACACACGAATGGACCGTGTATCCGGGTTCGTCTCGTTTTGCTCATGAACTTTCATGTTGAAAATATTTTGATCTGACTTACGAATTATTAAATATTAATTTTCAAAGTTTTATTAATTATTTAGGAATTAAAAACAGATTTCAATGATTTAATAAAATCCTATTATGACATCATCGCGATGTCATGCTGACATCAACATTTGACTGGTCAACTGACCTGCGGGTCCCGAACGTCATAGGCACAAGTTTTATTTAAGATTAAATATTATTTAATCAGATTAATTTAGTGGGGGACCCGCGTGTCATACTCTAATTATGTTAATTAGTTATTTTAATTAACAGATTAACTTATATATTTATTTAACTAATTCATTAACTCATTAATTAATTATTATATCTATTTATTTATTTATTTAATAAAAACATTATTTTTTATTTTTATTTTAACTATCGCGTGGGGCCTCCCTGTCATAGACAGCGGGTGCATTGGCCCCACCGGTAAGTGGCCTAAGGCCATTTACTCATTTTATTAATCACAAATACCTAACCATACAAATGTCGTATTCCTATAAATATCCATATACGCAAATACATACATCGCATCTCATACATACATACATACATACGCATCTAATACATCATTTATTTTTTTATTTTTTCTCAAAACTCTCATCTCCCTCTGTGTCAACACACAACAAAGAAACAACTTTGTGCTAACTCAACATAGAAGAACCAAATGTTCAATCCTTCCTACCGTAGTCTACCATCGACGGATCGGGGTCCCGTTTGCCAGAACGGAACCGGGGCGGCGAGGAGAACGACATGGTGGGAGGAGCCCGAGGAGGGGCTCACCGACGTTGACGGGAGGGGCCGGTGAAGCCGGAGTTCGCGAGAAGCGGCGGTGACGGCGAGGAGGAGGACGAGGCGGTGATGATGATGCCGGTCACCGGAGAGGTCGTGCCGGCGAGGGGGAGACGGCCGGATCCGGTGAGGCGAAGAAGTCTCCCTGCCCGGTCCCTCCTGGACCGAGCGAGAGGAAGGCCGACGTGGGCGGGGTTGTAGGCCGGCGAGGTGGAGGGCCGAGGTGGCCGGGGCCCCTGCCGGCGGGGTGGAGGCCGAGGGGGGCTCGCCGGCGGGAAGGAGGAGGCCGAGGGGGGGCTCGCCGGCGGGAAGGAGGAGGCCGTGGGGCAGGGGCTCGCCGGCGGGAAGGAGGAGGCCGTGGGGCAGGGGCTCGCCGGCGGGAAGGAGGAGGCCGTGGGGCAGGGGCTCGCCGGCGGGAGGAGAGAAGGGCTGGTGGGGGAGTGGCTCACCGGCGGGGGGGAAGGCGCGCCGGCCAGGGAGGGGTGGATCTGAGAGGGGGGCGACGGGAGGAGAGGAAGGCTCGTGGGGGAGGGAGTCACGGGAGGTGGGAGTGGGGGGACCGAGAGGGAGGTTCTCTCGTGGGGGTTGTCGGTGGGAGGGGTGGGAGGCGCTGTCGGTGGGGGGTGGGGCCCCCCACGAGGGGGAGGCTGGCGGCGCACGGTGGGAGGGGAGGGAGCGAGAGGGGCTCCCTCGCCAGGGAGGGCGCTAGGGTTTGGAGTGGGAGGGTGGCGCGGGGTGGGCTGGCCAGTTGGGCCCTTTGGCCCAGCTCGGCCAAGAGGGTGGGGGTTGCTTTTTTTTTCTTTTTCTTTTTCTTTTTTGTTTCTTACATTATTTATTTTACTATTCGATTTTTATTTTTAAATAATTTTTTTATACTTTATTTTATCATTATTATTTTTAATACTTTCCTTTTTATATATATTCTTTTAATATTTGTAATGAACTTATAAAGTACTTTTCTTTTGTTTTCAAATTTTGGATCCGGACAGACTCGAATCAACGCGGGTCTGAGATGGGAATTCGATGACGTGGCATCATTAGCGGTTGATGACTGTAGCTTAATTACAATAATTACTGTTGCAAAAGTCGAGGATGTCACAATTCTCCCCTACTAACAAGAATTCTCGTCCCGAGAATTAAGAGGTAGAGGGAAAGAGCCCGGGGTATTCATCACGAAGATGATCCTCGCGTTCCCAAGTGGCTTCATCTTCAGAGTGATTTGACCACTGTACCTTAAGGAACTTGGTGACCTTGCGACGAGTCTTACGTTCAGCTTGGTCGAGAATGCGGACCGGATGCTCTTTATAAGAGAGGTCTTGTTGTAGTTCAAGCATATCGTGATCCACTGCTTGAATAGGGTCCTTGAAGCAGCGACGGAGCTGAGAAACATGGAAGACATCGTGAACTTGAGAAAGGTTCACCGGCAGTTCCAATTTATAAGCCACTCTTCCACGCCTTTCGAGAACAGTGAAAGGACCAATATAACGAGGGGCTAACTTGCCCTTGATTCCGAATCGGTGTGCACCTCTCATTGGTGTGACACGAAGATAAGCCTTTTCACCAGGTTGATAGACCATATCTTGATGATGACGATCATACTGACTCTTCTGACGAGACTGAGCAGCCTTCAGATTCTCATGAATAATGCGGACTTGATCTTCGGCATGTTGAATAATATCCGGACCGAAGAGTGATCGTTCCCCAGTTTCTGACCAATTCAGAGGAGTTCGACACCTTCGCCCATACAATACTTCGAAAGGGGCCATCTTCAGACTAGCTTGATAGCTATTGTTGTAAGAGAACTCGGCATACGGGAGAGATTCCTCCCATTTCTTACCGAAAGAAATGACACAAGCTCGAAGCATGTCCTTGAGAATTTGGTTGACTCGTTCAACTTGTCCCTGGGATTGAGGGTGAAATGCAGTGCTGAAGGACAGATGAGTCCCCATAGCCTTCTGAAAACTTTCCCAGAATTTTGAAGTGAACAAGCTGCCACGGTCCGAACTGATTACCAACGGAATACCGTGAAGTGAAACAACTCTTGACATATAAAGATCTGCCAGTTGACTAGCATTAATCGTTTCCTTGACGGCCAGGAAATGTGCAACTTTGGACAGTCGATCAATGACGACAAGAATAGCATCATTACCTTTCTGATATCTGGGAAAACCAGTGACAAAGTCCATTTCAACATGGTCCCATTTCCACTCGGGAATAGAGATAGGTTGCAGAGTTCCAGCAGGCTTTTGGTGTTCTGCTTTGATACGCCGACATATATCACATTCTGCCACATAGCGTGCAATGTCTTGTTTCATATTGGGCCACCAGAATCTTTGCCCGATGTCTTGGTACATCTTGGTACTACCCGGATGAATAGACAATGGTGTGTCATGAGCTTCTTCCATCACCTTCCCAGTCATCATGAGATTTCCCTTCTTATTTGGGACGAATAGGCCACCCTTGAAATACAAGGCGCCACCTTCATCAACAGTGAAAAAGGAGGGTTTACCCTTCGCAATATAGCTCTTAATCCTGTCGACATCATCGTCAAAGTCTTGCAGATTCTTTATGGAGCTCACAAGATCTGGTTCAACCACTAGGTTACTGAGGGAACCCTGATTAACAACGCGAAGGTTCATCTTTTGACAATCTTCAGGAGGGGGAACAAGGTAACCCTGAGGAACAATGTGGAGGTTCAGCTTACGGAATTCCTCTTACAGACGATCGTGAACCAGATGAACCTGGAGGTGGTTGCAGTATGACTTGCGACTTAAGGCATCAGCCATTACATTAGCCTTGCCAGGGGTATATGATATACTACAGTCAAAATCTGCTATACGCTCCATCCATCTTTGTTGACGCAGGTTCAGCTCCGGTTGAGTGAACAAGTACTTCATACTTTGATGGTCGGTGTAGATTTCACAGCGATTACCGACAAGGTATTGTCGCCATTCCTTCAATGCATGAATGACTGCGGCAAGCTCGAGATCATGAACTGGGTAGTTCTCTTCATGAGCACGCAGTTGACGTGAAGCATAAGCGATCACCTTGCGATCCTGCATTAGGACACAACCTATTCCTTGACGAGAAGCATCACAGTATATGACGAAATCCCTTTTCGTATCTGGAGGAGCAAGTACTGGAGCGGACGTCAGTTTGTCCTTGAGTGCCTGGAAACTTTCCTGGCATTTATCAGTCCATTCATACTTAACACCTTTGTGAAGCAGGTTGGTTAAGGGCTTCGCAATCTTGGAGAAGTTCTCGACGAATCGACGGCAATAGCTGGCGAGTCCGAGAAAACTTCTGACTTGCTTGACATTCTTCGGGGGAGTCCAGTCAAGAATAGCTTGAATTCGTTCGGGGTTGACCGCAATACCATCCTTGGAAATCACATGACCAAGGTAAGTCACTTCGTCTAGCCAGAACTCACATTTGGAATACTTCGCATAGAGTTTATGCTCCCGAAGCTTATCCAGTACAAGACGAAGATGTTCAGCATGCTCTTCTTTGTTCTTCGAAAACACCAGAATATCATCCAGATATACCACGACAAATTTGTCGAGGTAGTCCATGAATATATAATTCATCGGTCGAGAGAAGGTTGCCGGTGCATTGGTTAAGCCGAAGGACATGACGGTGTACTCGTATGATCCATATCGAGTAACAAAGGCGGTCTTTGGAATATCCTCCTTGCGAACACGGATCTGGTGGTATCCCAATCTCAAGTCGAGCTTAGAGAAAACGGTGGAACCAGCAAGTTGATCATACAAATCATTTATCCGAGGGAGAGGATATTTGTTTTGAATAGTGGCCTGGTTGATAGGACGATAGCCTTGGACCAATCGATTTGTCCCATCCTTCTTCTTAACAAAGAGAGAAGGTGCTCCCCAAGCAGAGGAACTCGGACGGATGAAACCCAGACGGAGCGAGTTGTCAATTTCTTGTTTAAGTTCAAGGAGTTCATGTGGTGGCATTTTATAAGGACGCTTGGCAATAGGAGTGGTACCGGGTACCAAGTCAATGCCAAACTCGACAGCTCGAGCAGGGGGAATCCCCGGAAGTTCTTCTGGAAAGACATCTTGGAATTCTTGGACCACTGGTATGTTTTCAATCCCTTCAAGAGGCGACGCATTTAATGCATTCAAAGCATACAGTCGTGCCTCAGCATTAGGGACGAGATGAGCATGGTAGCTTATTACTTCATCTGAAGGGTGTAGGAGGTGGACGGTCTTGGTGGCACAAACGATCGATGCCGTATGAGCTTTCAACCAGTCCATCCCCAATATGAGATCAATGTTGGATGACTTTAGTAGGATGGGGTTCTTCAATTTCAACTGGAACATGGGGGCAAACCACAGAGGTTCGGCATTCGCCCCCAGGGGTGTTTACCACTATCGGGATGTTCATCTCTTCGCTCCTAATGTCATGCATGTATGCAAAATTTTCCGACATAAAGGAATGCGATGCTCCTGTATCAAACAATACAGAAGCAGGTACTGAGTTAACGAGAAGTGTACCCATCACGGTAGCAGGCTGGTCTTGAGCTTGACCCATATCAATGTTGTTGGCCTGACCACGAACATAAGCAGGCTTAGTGTTGAAGTTGCGGTTCTGTTTGTTGCCACTGCCAATTGCGGGAAGTGTCAGCTGATTCGGATTCTGCCTGCAGTCTCTAGCACGGTGACCTGGACGGCCACACTTGAAGCACAACCCGTCCTCAGGGCGGGAAGGAGGAACTCGAGGTGGTGGAGCTGGAAGCCTCGGCTGCCTAGGTGGTGGAGGAGGCAGGCGAGGTGCAGCATAGGACGGCCTCGGAGTAGGAGCAGGTGCATGGTACATGTTGTTGGGAATCCAGATCTTCCGCTTCTGTGCAGATGAGCCCGAAGATGAGCCCATGTCACGGTTGTGCTTGCTGCTATCTTTGTATTCCTACAGACCAGTCTCAACCTGAATAGCCTTGTTCACGAGGGTGGCGAAATCAGCATAGTCCTGAACGAGGAGTGTCAGCTTGATATCAGGGTGGAGGCCTTCACGGAACTTCTCCTGCCTGCGTGCATCAGTCGCAATGTCTTCTTCAGCATAGCAAGATAATTCTAGAAATTCCCGCTGATAAGCATCCACAGTCTTGTTGCCCTGGACCAAGTTGCGGAACTCACGCTTCTTCCGGTCCATGATTCCCTGGGGAATGTATCGAGCACGGAAAGCAGCCTTGAACTCTGCCCAAGTGATGATAGTTCCATCGGGCTGAGAGCGCCTGTGGCTGTCCCACCATTGAGCAGCGGGACCCTTCAGAAAGTAGGCGGCAAAGTTGACATAGCTCGCCAGGGGCACATTGGCAGACTCCAACTCATAGGAAATGTCACGGAGCCAGTCATCAGCATCTAGAGGCTGAGTTGAGCTGCGGTAGATCGCAGGGTTGAGACGACAGAAGTCTTGCAGTGTCACGCCTTGTGGTTGGTTCATGTTCGGCCTTTGGAACTGATCCATGAGCCCTTGCATAAACTGGCGGTTCAGCTCAAATTGTTGGATCATCCCCGCCATATACTCAGGAGGCGGGGGTGGTGCATCGTTGGTAGGGGCATGCGGGCGGCCAGCTGGTCTAACCATCCTGTTAAATATTTAGCAGGGGTAGATTAGCTTAAAGTAATTGAAAGGCATCGCACGCATTCATGAAGTAATCAAGCATAATGAAAGGGAAATGCGATAGATACTCCATAGTAGTTGGGTTCGACATACAGACCCATACATAAGTTCGATTACAGACTAACGATTACAAATTCGAAATTTGGCGATAGCCCGGACGCATTTGACGATACCCTGGACTCACTAGGCGGCGCGCAGGCACGCGGTGGAAGAGTACCACAACGAGATGTAGCGATAAGGCTACATCAACGTCGGAGAGGACGATCGAATCCTGGTAGCTGGCGGTGATAGAAGGTAGGGACAGGACCGTGTGTCCCGTTGTGACTCTGGTGAGGGTACCGCATCCAGTCGAGCAGCTGAGGTCCAAGTGCAAGGGTTCTACCCCCAACATCAGTCCACTCGAGAGCTGATGGTAGCTCTGTCCTGCTCGGCTCGCGGATGCTTATAGGTGGAACCCTCGGACAGTGTGATGGCTGTAGCTCTGTCAACGCGTCGTAAAGACGAGCGCGCGTAGCATACAACTCCACAGTCAGAGCTCGGAAAGCACGATCCATTGCCTCAGTTTACTGCACCAGAATCCGCGCGTCGTAGCGACGCGTCACGTAGGGGGCGCAGATAGCGACGTAGGAACGGTCGCTGCGCTCCCGAACGTCAGAAGCGTAGGCGGTGAGATCAGACCCAGTCTCATCCCCAGCAGGAGCATGCGGGATGTATCTGAAAGGGCTCTCCTCCAGGTGAGGGTACGCTCCACGGAGACGGGTGATGGCGATGTAGGCCGCATCATGGACGGCCATCTCGACCGACACTCCAATACCACAGAACACGTGGCGCTCGAGGGTCTCGCCGCCCCTCTGGTCGAAGATGCGAACCTCAGCCTGGTACTGGTACTGGTTGTACTCGCGGAAATCCTCGAACACAGTGTACTCGGGGTACCAGCGATATCCCAGCCTGGTCAGGAGATCGACCAAAATGGCCGGGAACCCAGTCGTCTCAGTGGCCTGTGTCAGACGCACGTGCTGTCTTGCGGGACGCATCTGAAAATAAGATTGACGGATGTCAATGACAGTGTGTGTAATACATATTCAGGAGAAAAGAGTAGATAGTCCAGCGCTCCGGATCGATGTGATTCGAGAACCTAATGTTAGAGTTAGTAAAATCTTTGACCCGAAAGAGAAGAGAAAGTAGAGCCCAGAGTATAGGAAAGGAGTAAAAGATACTAATACCACCCAATTGAGATGTGGGCCCATAACCCACAGGTCCCAGGATCGAAACCTGGCACTGATACCAACTTGTGACGCCCTTGGCTTAATCGTACGCTAATCATACACGCAAATGCGTACGATCAAACCCAAGGACTCACGGGGAGATATCACAACACAACTCTAGACACAAATAAAATAACATCAGCTTCATATTACAAGCCAGGGGCCTCGAGGGCTAGAATACGAAAGCTCGATAAACACAGGAGTCAGCGGAAGCAACAAATATCTGAGTACAGACATAAAACATGGGGTGCCTTAGAGAAGGCTAGCACAAAAGATACAACGATCGAGCGAGGCGAGGCCTCCTACCTGGGAACCTCCTAACTACTCCTGATCATCAGCGGCCTCCACGTAGTAGTAGGCACCGTCGGGGTAGCAGTCGTCGGTGGTGGGGACCTCCATCTCCTGGGCTCCATCATCTGGTCGCAGCAAACGGATCAAGGGGACAAGGGGGAGCAAAGCAGCGGTGAGTACTCATCCAAAGTACTCGCAAGTCTTACATCAGAACTATTCTAATTATGCATCAGTATCAAAGAAGGGGGTTATATGTGGACTGACTGCAGCAATGCGAGAATAGAGAGAGAAGGGCTAGTCCTATCGAAGACTAGCATCTTCAGGGTCTTGCAGCAAAAGACGAGAGTAGAACAGGGGTAAAACATTAATAGTCATATTGTTGCAGCAATATTAAAGTGAGGTCACGCCTAAGGATCCTCCCTCGACTCCCTACGAGGAAGCAATCCCGAGGCAAACTAATTCCAGTTAAGTAACAATTGTAGTTGTAAAAGATCGGGACACAACTCCAAGTCGTCCTGTAACCGTGGACACGGCTATCCGAATAGTTAATTTTCATCCCTGCAGGGGTGCACCACATGTCCCGTCACGCTCGATAACACTCTGGCCGGACATACTTTTCTGGGTCCTGCCCGGCCTCAGAATATCGACACGTCGCAGCCCCACCTAAGACTAATCAGAGAGGCCAGCCCGCCGGTCTAAATCCTAAGCACAAAGGGTTCGTGGGCCCAGTTCCCCTTCACGCTCCTGCACGTGGCGTGGGCGGCCGACGTCAGTCCTAGCATCCCTTAATCACAAGCGCGATGCATCTCGGGACCACTCGGGCGCGCTCCACTACATTGCTGGCATCTGAAAAGCTTCGGCTGATACCGCGACGCCGAGTACCCATAATTCTTCCGGCATAGCCGGTTAGTGCGAAAAGGTCTCCGACCAACCCAGATCAAATACCCAAATCCATTAGCATTTTAATTAGACCAACAACACAATCTCTCGGGAATGCACCCGTCTTACAACTAATCACCAATGATCCCAGTAACATGGTCGAGTAACTGTGTGGTTGTAACATCGGGGGGAACCCGAGGTATCACCCTCGTTGGATTCCGAACGATGTACCCGTCAAGGTGGGCTTAGAGGAATCACCCTCGGGGGTCCCACACTCGCGGGGTTGCACGACAGAGGCGTCATCGGGAATGGTGAAAGAGGAATCACCCCCGATAACCACGACCGACTAGCTATACTACAGAGATATCATCAGGAGTAGTTATCGAGGTGTCACCCTCGGTACCCGATAGTATCCCTATAGCGTCGTACAACGAAGGGGGGGTGAAGGTGCTGTGTCGGGTCTGGCTCGTCGATCAGAGATCAAGATTGAAAACAAGTGGGGCAACTGAACTACGGGGTCAGAGGGGATGACTGCTCCACCTATACTAAGCATATTAAAGGTACAGGACTGAAAGTAGCAGTTCATCAAAAACAGGCTATGCATCAGATATAGGAGCTAACTACAACAGTAGCAAAATACTAATGCAAGCAGTAGGAAGAAAGACATAGGTGATATAGGAATGATCAAGGGGAATTTGCTTGCCTTGCTGCTCTGCGGCAAAGGACTGATTGGCAGGGTCATAGATGTACCCGGCAGCAGCGTCAGTCTCGGGGTCTACCGGTAAGAAGGGGGGGAAGAAACAATAAATAATAGCACCGATGCAACACAAAGCATGACATGGCAAGATGCAGGCTAGACATGAGCTAACGCAGCAACATCCGTCATAGACGGGTCGGAAGAATATCTGATGATATTTTTTGGGTCTCGGGCTACTACCGGTTATACTGGAAACGATGGAAAAGTTCCATGTTTGCTATGCTAGGGACGCGTGACAGACGAATGGACCGTGTATCCGGGTTCGTCTCGTTTTGCTCATGAACTTTCATGTCGAAAATATTTTGATCTGACTTACGAATTATTAAATATTAATTTTCAAAGTTTTATTAATTATTTAGGAATTAAAAACAGATTTAAATGATTTAATAAAATCCTATTATGACATCATCGCGATGTCATGCTGACATCAACATTTGACTGGTCAACTGACCTGCGGGTCCCGAACGTCATAGGCACAAGTTTTATTTAAGATTAAATATTATTTAATCAGATTAATTTAGTGGGGGACCCGCGTGTCATACTCTAATTATGTTAATTAATTATTCTAATTAACAGATTAACTTATATATTTATTTAACTAATTCATTAACTCATTAATTAATTATTATATCTATTTATTTATTTATTTAATAAAAACATTATTTTTTATTTTTATTTTAACTATCGCGTGGGGCCTCCCTGTCATAGACAGCGGGTGCATTGGCCCCACCGGTAAGTGGCCTAAGGCCATTTACTCATTTTATTAATCACAAATACCTAACCATACAAATGTCGTATTCCTCTAAATATCCATATACGCAAATACATACATCGCATCTCATACATACATACATACATACATACGCATCTAATACATCATTTATTTTTTTATTTTTTCTCAAAACTCTCATCTCCCTCTGTGTCAACACACAACAAAGAAACAACTCTGTGCTAACTCAACATAGAAGAACCAAATGTTCAATCCTTCCTACCAGAGTCTACCGTCGACGGATCGGGGTCCCGTTTGTCGGAACGGAACAGGGGCGGCGAGGAGAACGACATGGTGGGAGGAGCCCGAGGAGGGGCTCACCGACGTTGACGGGAGGGGCCGGTGAAGCCAGAGTTCGCGGGAAGCGGCGGTGACGGCGAGGAGGAGGACGAGGCGGTGATGATGATGCCGGTCACCGGAGAGGTCGTGCCGGCGAGGGGGAGCCGGCCGGATCCGGTGAGGCGAAGAAGTCTCCCTGCCCGATCCCTCCTGGACCGAGCGAGAGGAAGGCCGACGGGGGCGGGGTTGTAGGCCGGCGAGGTGGAGGGCCGAGGTGGCCGGGGCCCCTGCCGGCGGGGTGGAGGCCGAGGGGGGGCTCACCGGCGGGAAGGAGGAGGCCGTGGGGTAGGGGCTCGTCGGCGGGAAGGAGGAGGCCGTGGGGCAGGGGCTCACCGGCGGGAAGGAGGAGGCCGTGGTGCAGGGGCTCGTCGGCGGGAGGAGAGGAGGGCTGGTGGGGGAGTGGCTCGCCGGCGGGGGGGAAGGCGCGCCGGCCAGGGAGGGGTGGATCTGAGAGGGGGGCGAAGGGAGGAGAGGAAGGCTCGTGGGGGAGGGAGTCACGGGAGGTGGGAGTGGGGGGACCGAGAGGGAGGTTCTCTCGTGGGGGGTTGTCGGTAGGAGGGGTGGGAGGCGCTGTCGGTGGGGGGTGGGGCCCCCCACGAGGGGGAGGCTGGCAGCGCACGGTGGGAGGGGAGGGAGCGAGAGGGGCTCCCTCGCCAGGGGGGCGCTAGGGTTTGGAGTGAGAGGGTGGCGCGGGGTGGGCTGGCCAGTTGGGCCCTTTGGCCCAGCTCGGCCAGGGGGGTGGGGGGGTTGCTTTTTTTTTCTTTTTCTTTTTCTTTTTTGTTTCTTACATTATTTATTTTACTATTCGATTTTTCTTTTTAAATACTTTTTTTATACTTTATTTTATCATTATTATTTTTAATACTTTCCTTTTTATATATATTCTTTTAATATTTGTAATGAACTTATAAAGTACTTTTCTTTTGTTTTCAAATTTTGGATCCGGACATACTCGAATCAACGCGGGTCTGAGATGGGAATTCGATGACGTGGCATCATTAGCGGTTGATCACTGTAGCTTAATTACAATAATTACTGTTGCAAAAGTCGAGGATGTCACACTTTTAGAGCATGAAGAAAAGAAGTTACTAAAAACTCTGAGGAAGCACCATGCTGTTATTGGATATACTCTTGACGATCTTAAGGGCATTAGTCCCACTCCATGCCAGCACAAAATTAAAACCAATCCTGATTCCAAACCAGTTGCCGATCATCAACGGAGATTAAATCCTAAGATGAAAAAGGTAGTAAGAAAGGAAATACTAAAGCTCCTGGAAGCAGGTATTATCTATCATGTTTCTCATAGTGCTTGGGTGAGTCCGGTGCATTGCGTCCCTAAGAAGGGAGGTATTACCGTTGTCCCTAATGACAAAGATGAATTGATCCCATAGAGGATTATTACTGGCTATAGGATGGTGATTGATTTTAGGAAATTGAATAAAGCCACTAGGAAAGATCATTACCCTTTGCCTTTTATCGACCAAATGCTAGAAAGACTATCTAAACACACACACTTATGCTTTCTAGATGGTTATTCTAGTTTCTCCCAAATACCTGTTGCACAATCTGATCAGGAGAAAACCACTTTCACCTGCCCTTTCGGTACCTTTGCTTACAGACGTATGCCTTTTGGCTTATGTAATGCACCTGCTACCTTTCAAATATGTATGATGGCTATATTTTGTGACTTTTGTGAAAAGATTGTTGAGGTTTTCATGGATGACTTCTCCGTTTATGGGTCTTCTTTTGATGATTGCATCAGCAACCTTGATCGAGTTTTCCAGAGATGTAAAGATACCAATCTTGTCTTGAATTAGGAGAAGTGCCACTTTATGGTTAATAAAGGCATCGTCTTAGGACAAAAAATTTCTGAAAGAGGTATTGAAGTCGATAAGGCTAAGGTTGATGCGATCGATAAAATGCCATGCCCTACAGATATCAAAGGTATAAGAAGTTTCCTTGGTTACGTTGGTTTCTATAGAAGGTTTATTAAGGACTTTTCTAAGATTTCTATGCCTCTTCACAATCTCTTGCAAAAGGATGTTCCTTTTTTGACGATAATTGTGAGGAAGCCTTCGAAATAATTAAAAAGGCTTTGATAACTGCGCCTATTATTCAACCACCTGTTGGAACTTACCTTTTGAAATCATGTGTGATGCTAGTGATTATGATGTTGGTGTTGTTCTAGGACAAAGAGTTGATAAGAAGTTGAATGTTATTCATTATGCTAGTAAAACTCTAGACAGTGCCCAAATAAACTATGCTACTACTAAAAAGGATTTTTTAGCAGTCGTGTTTGCATGTGAAAAGTTCAGGTCTTACATTGTTGATTCCAAGGTGACTATTCACACTGATCATGCTGCTATTAAATATCTTATGGAAAAGAAAGATGCTAAACCTAGACTTATCAGATGGGTTCTCTTGCTACAAGAATTTGATTTGCATGTTGTTGATAGGAAGGGTGCTGAGAACCCCGTAGCAGATAACTTGTCTAGGTTGGAGAATGTTCTTGATGACCCACAACCTATTGATGATAGCTTTCCTGATGAGCAAATGAATGTCATCAATGCTTCACGTAGTACATCGTGGTATGTTGATTATGCAAATTATATCGTTGCTAAATATATACCACCAAAAGAAGAAATTCTTTTTTTATTTGAGACATTACTTTTGGGATGATCCTCACCTTCATGAAGAAGGAGTAGATGGTGTTATCAGACATTGTGTACCTGAGCATGAACAGGGACAGATCCTACAGAAGTGTCACTCCGAGGCTTATGGAGGACACCATGCGGGAGATAGAACTGCACACAAGGTATTACAATCAGGTTTCTATTGGCCCACTCTCTTCAAGGATGCCCGTAAGTTTGTCCTGTCTTGTGACGAATGTCAAATAATAGGTAATATCAGTAAACGTCAGGAAATGCCTATGAATTATTCACTTGTCATTGAACCATTTGATGTTTGGGGTTTTGATTATATGGGACCTTTTCCAAAATACAACGGGTATACTCATATCCTAGTTGTTGTTGATTACGTTACTAAGTGGGTAGAAGCTATCCCAACTAGTAGTGTTGATCACAACACTTCTATCACGATGCTTAAAGAAGTTATTTTCCCTAGATTTGGAGTCCCTGGATATCTAATGACCGATGGTCGTTCACATTTCATTCATGGTGATTTCCGTAAAACGCTTGCTAAGTATGATGTCAACCATAGAGTTGCATCTCCCTATCATCCTCAGTCCAGTGGTCAAGTAGAGCTAAGTAATAGAGAGATTAAACTAATTCTGCAAAAGACTGTCAATAGGTCTAGAAAGAATTGGTCTAAGAAACTTGATGATGCACTGTGGGCTTATAGAACTGATTATAAGAATCCCATGGGCATGTCTTCGCACAAAATGGTTTACGGTAAAGCATGTCATTTACCTCTTGAGCTAGAGCATAAGGCTTATTGGGAAATCAAAGAGCTCAACTTTGATTTCAAACTTGCTGGTGAGAATAGGTTATTTGATATTAGCTCACTTGATGAATGGAGAGCTCAGGCATATGAAAATGCCATGTTGTTCAAAGAAAAGGTTAAGAGGTGGCATGATAAAAGGATACAAAAACGTGAGTTCAATGTAGGTGATTATGTCTTGTTATATAATTCCCGTTTAAGATTTTTTGCAGGCAAGCTTCTCTCTAAATGGGAAGGTCCTTACATTGTTGAGGAAGTATATCGTTCCGGTGCCATCAAGATCAACAACACGGAAGATAATTTTCCGAGAGCGGTAAATGGGCAAAGGATCAAGCATTATATCTCACGTACTCCCATAAATGTTGAAAGCAATATTATCAATACCATAACTCCGGAGGAGAGGGATATTTATCAGCCTATTTCAGACTCAGAAAACGAAGAGGTATGTGATCCGGTAAGTAAACCGACTCCAAAACTTTTCCAGTAGGAATTTTTCTCCGTTTTGGAATTTTTAGAAAAATAGAAAAAATTAAAGTAGTCCGGAAAGCGCATGAGGAGGCGACAAGCCTGCCAGGCGCGGGCCACCCCCGGGCCGCACCTGGGGGGCTTGTGACCACCTCGTGTGCCTCCCGGACTCCGTTTTCTTGCGGAGTACTCCTTCTGGTCAGAAAAAATCATTATATATTCTCCCGAAAGGTCTGACCCTCGTATCACGCAAATTTCCTCTGTTTTCGTTTCGAGCTGTTGTGCACACAGATCTAGATCGCTATGGCATCCCCAAAAGCTCAGAAGGACAAGTTCTTCGAGAAGGTCATCAATTCCTACCTCGCGGGAGTGCTGCAACACCCTCAATCCATCGAGATGCGTGAGGGGGTGCTGCACATCCGTGATGTTGAGGGGCCCAAGAAGACTGGAAGCATGGAGGCGAGGCTCGAAGCAATGGAGCAGCAAGTCTTCAAGTGCCAACGAATGGTAGAACGCGGACTCAACACCAACCACATGATGATCACGGAGTTCACCAACAAGCA